>NC_080048.1:5721742-5744242 GCF_026212465.1 Amaranthus tricolor | reverse complement strand
ACTTTGAAATTCATACTTTCAATACACAAAAACAAACTTAAATAACATTCCAAGTTGTAAACTATACTTACATAACTTATACACAATGACATTTTAAGTTATAAACGTATACTTACAATCGTACTTATACACAACATTCCAAATTATATACAATATTTAAGTTATAAACTTATACTTTGAAATTCATACTTACAATACACAAAAGCAAACCTATATACACAACATTCCAAGATATAAACTTATACTTGCATAAGTTATACACGATAACATTTTACACAACATTCCGAGTTATAAACTTATACGTTAAAATTCATACTTATATTACACAAAAATAAAATTATAATCAACATTTCAAGTTATACCCAACATTCAAGTTATAAACTTATACATTAAAATTCATACTCATACACAAAAACAAAATCATACACCAAATATGTTCAAAGGTTGAAGCTTGAATAAACCCTAAAATACCATGAAGCTTGAAAAACCTAAAGGTTGAATAAATTATACCTTAGATTGTTTAAAAAGCCCACATATATTGTATGCTTCTAAGAATAGCTTCACATACAAATCTCCAAACACCAATTTGTCAAAACCTAAGTGAGATTCACATAACTTGCATTAAAAAACGAAGACAACAATATATACCTTAAAAAACGAAGACAACAATAAATACCATTACCATCAAAAAATCTAAGTGAGATTCACACAACTAGCATACAAACTAAGCTGTAAAACACCATGAAGCTTGAAAACTAATAAAAACAAAGAAGAACGACAATGATTTTCGTGGGTTTTGAAGAAGAAATTATACCTTAAAAATTCCATCACCATATTTAATTATGAAGCAAAAATACAAACATCCATTAAAATAACATTTTCATGCTACTCATCCATTAAATCTCTTCCGATGTATATGAACTAAAAATCATGAATATAATTCTTTTAGCAAATTAAAGTTTTACTAAAAGATTATGAATTATGATGATTAAATAAAACAAAGACATACAAATAATTCTTCTAACAAATTGAGATTTTGTAAAAGAATCATGATTTCAATAAAATCACATCAATTAAAAATATGAACGCAATCCTTCTAACAGATTGAATTTTTGTTAAAGAACTATAAGCTCATGAAAAATTATATTAAATAAATATATAAACATAATCCTTCTAACAAATGGAAATTTTGTTAAAGGATTATAAATTCATAAAATTATTAATAAAAAGTATAAACATAATTCTTCTAACAAATTGAATTTTATTAAATTACAAATCATGAAAAACAAATAAAATAAAGGTATGAACAAAATCTTTTAACAAATTAAAGTTTTGTAAAAGAAAAATAAATCAAGAACTTACTATTTTAAGGATCAAAAGATTGAATTAGCATTATTAAACACTCAAAATCCAACTCTTGAATTTTTTTTCTCTTAATCTCCTCTTTCTATCTATATGGCCAAAACTACCAAGAGGAATAGAGTGAATTTTCTGATTTTTTCTTGTGATATTCAAATGACCATTCAAAGGTCTATGCTTTTTTTACTGAATCTTAAATACACATCATTAATTCCTAATAAGGACGATTTTTTTTCATTGTTATGATTAACGTTATCATTTACTATAGAGAGTTGATTGAGGTTTTCAATAACTTATTCAAATATGATTTCACAATCGTCATTATTAATTTCAAAAATTGAATTATCATTTTCGGTTCGAATAAAATTGTGAAGAAGTTCAAAAATGTTTAGTTCAATGAGTTGTTTGATTGTTGATCCGAAACAAATATCAAGTCATAGTATTATTAACAAATTAAAAGTAAAGTATTATTCTAAAGAAAATTTAGAAATTTGGTATTGAAGAAAAAAAAGAATAAGTGTTTGAATAAGATTTAAAGAAAGTTAGGAGGTATTGTCTAAAATTAAAGGTATTCAATGGGGCGGGTTGACCCAAGGAGTTTTGGATCAGTCACATTTTAACGGGTCATTAGTGGGTCGGATCATTAAAGGGTCTTGGTGTAAAGGGTCGGGCCGGGCTAGATCAAATAAATAAAGGAATTGGTAGCGACAAAAATTTTATCATTTTTTTTATATTTTTATAAAATTATTATATCCATAGGTGGGTCGACCCAATAGGCCATAAAGTAAAAATAAAAAAGATATTTTATGAACTTGTTAAAAAACGGGTCAAAGTGAGCCGGATTAAATGGGCTTTGACCCGCTCCAACCCGCTTAACATTTGACATAACCTGCACCGGCCCGTCCTGTTGAACACTTCTATCAAAAACTAACGCTAGATGAGATGAGGGGAGAGAATACTTATGTATTTATATTTATGATAATTAAAAAAAATCCTAAAAGAAAAAATCTACCGAAAAAGATAAGAGCAAATTTCTCAACTTCCTAACATATATAATTAGAAAACATAACTTCCTCAAAATGTTGGAGGAGAAAGTCAAAAGATACGGAGTGCACTATATATCGGGGTTATTGATATTAAAATTAATGAATAAATAAATAAATTCTTGTTGGGAATATTACTAAAGTAAGGCTTAAATTTTGATACATTAAATTGTTTCTTTTTTTTTTATAAGAAAATTGTTACTTATATTAATGAGAAAGTTAATTTGGGCTAAGGAAGTAATAATAAAAATATTAAAAACAATAATAATTATTAAACAAAGGAGAATGATAATAATTAGGCATGGCCACGGGGCGGGTTACCCGGAACCGAACCGGTCCCGAACCGCTTGGAACCGGAACCGGAACCGGAACCGTTTGCGACAGGTTCCGAACCGCCCCGAACCGCGAAACCGTGAAACCGCCGGAAAAAAGTCGCCGGAACCGTGAAACCGCCGGAAAAAACCGTCGTGAACCGGGCCAAAAAACCCGCGGGTTGGAACCGGATCCGGTCCGGGAGAACCGGTCCAACGGTTCCATGGAACCGGTTCTGGAACCGGAACCGGGACCGGTCCGGTTGAACCGGCTCAACGGTTCCATGGAACCGGAACCGGAACCGGGACCGGTCCGGTTGAACCGGCCCACCGGTTCCATGGAACCGTTGAGCCAAACTAGCCGTTAGAGAGCCGTTGGAATCCATCCTATAAATACTCATCACTTTCAATCATTTTCATTCACAACTCATCTCTTCTCCTACTCTCTCTACTTAATTCTTTAATTACGCAATTATTCTCTTAATTACATAATTAGTCTTCTAATTATTTTTTAATTTAGTTAGTTACATAATTAATCATTTATTTATTTCTTAATTCTATATTTCTATTTTTACTTCTATACTATCAATCATGTCTTCATTTTTGAAAAAAGCCACAAAAAAAGTTACTAAAGTGGCAAAATCATTAGGAGGTTCCAGTTCCTCCAAAAGAAAGGCCACTTCTACTCCGTCGGTATCAACAACACCCTCCATTAGTAATTATAATTATGAACCTAATTATCCGGAAGGGTACGACCCGGAGTTACATCAATATGCAGAAGAAGTGGAAAAAGATATACAAATTGAAGAAGAAGAAGAACAAGAAGAAGAACCAACGACCCCAATTGGGGTACATATATCTCGACAGTCATCAACAAGATCAGATGAAGAACAAGGAGAACAACAACAACAAAGACAAGCTCGTGGTAAACGAGTCAATTTCCAAACTATCGGTTAGTTTTATAATTTTATTCTTCAAATTAATTAAACTTTAAATTATTTATTTATTTAATTATAGTTTTATAATTTTAAATTATTTATTTAGATGAAGATGAACCAGTAAGACAACCTTTTCCGGCAATGCCACCTTCTAGTGGTAGAGCTGTTTCACATGTGTGGTCGTATTTCACAAAAGAACCAACCGAGAATCCAGATATGTTCCTATGCACTTGTCAAATTTGTGAAAGTCAAGAAGTAAAGCCCTTAGTTTCATACAATTTCGCCAGAGGTAAATACTTTTTAAGTTTTTTATACATACATAATACATTCATACATTATATATTCATATTTTATAAACATTTATTTATTGTGTTTTGTGAATACGTGTTAGGTGGTGGAACGGGATCTTTTAACAAACATTTGGCAAAGAAGCATGGAATCACAAAAGAAACTCATGCATCAAGCGGCAGCGGGACCACAAGTGGAAGCCGACAGACACAATGGGACATTCCCAACACAGGTATGCCTTTTAGATATAATCGTAATGACATGATTGATGAATTTTCTAGGTATGTAATTTGCGATGAATTGCCTTTTAACCACGGTGAAAGTAGGGCATATGAGCGTCTCACTAGACAACAATTGCAACCACAATTTAGAGCAATCCCTAGGAACACTCTTAAAAGACGAACAATTAAATTATACGAATCAATGCGCTATGACCTAGTTGAAATGTTTAAATCGTTTAATGGTAGGGTTAGCATAACAACTGACATATGGTCTGCTCCCCCACATTTAGAATCTTATATGTGTGTAACAGCACACTGGATAGATCGAAATTGGATTATTCAAAAAAGAATAATTGCTTTTGAGACTATGCCAGAAAGACACACCGGCGAAAACATAAAATATAGATTAATAGAGATATGTAGGGAATGGAACTTATTAGATAAAATATTTTGTTGTTCAACAGATAATGCAACCGCAAACATAAAATGTATAGAACTTTTATTTAACGAACCCGCCTTTAGTTTAATCCTTGGGGGTAGCTTATTACACATACGTTGTTGTGCGCACATAACTTATCTTGTCAAGTAGGTGTAAAACAATTAAGTGAATTATTAGAACCAATTAGGGATATAGTAAAATGGCTTAGGATCGGAAAGATTAAAAGAAGATATAAACAATTATGTGACCAATACCAACTTAAAAAAGTGTATTGGTCATTAGATACTCCTACACGTTGGGGGTCAACGAACGATTTATTAAGAAAGGCGATTGCTTATCGCCCAGTAATAACACAACTATATAGTGAGTGTACAGATAGTTTCATAGCTGATGAAACTTGGGAATTAGCAATAGGTGTACATAACATATTAGAAGCGTATGACCACGCGACTAAGATTTTTTCTTATGTTTATGAACCGAACGTTCACTTAGTAATAAGTGAATGTATTACTATTTTTTATCACCTGCTTAAACATACACAAGAAGATACTAACCCACAATTAAGGCCGATTCTTGCTGAAATGATGGAAAAATGGAAATCATATTTTACCGATTTTCCTTACATTTATGGAATCGCAACCATTTTGGACCCACGTTTTAAAACCGAGGTCCTAACCAAAGTAATAAGATTTTATTATCAAGCGTTAGATCGCCCGTCTTCCGATGTAGCTTATTATGTCGGAACATGTAAAAAATATTTAGCTGAACTGTATGAATTTTACGCTAGTGTATATAACCCGAAACGCGATATGTCTAGGCGTGCTAGCGTTTCGGCTCGTCCCTCTTTCTATAATTCAGTAATTGCTAACATAATGACGCAAGATGATAGTTTTGTAGGATCTTCTTCTTCCTCGACCACATTTTTAGAACTAGATAGTTATCTAAAACACCACTTTGAAATAGACCCAAGTGTCTATAATATTTTGGAGTGGTGGAAAGAAAAATCTTTTAAATTTCCCATTTTATCGAGAATTGCAAAGGATATCCTTGCAATTCCCGCGTCCACTATTGCGTCGGAGTCTGCTTTTAGTGCAGGTAGAAGAGTTCTGGATGAAAAGCGATCTCGTCTTGCTCCACATAGTATTCAAATATGTGTTTGCAAGAAAGATTGGGACCAAGCGGAGATACGAACACAAGGACTAAGGAACGATGATGATCAAGACGACGATGATGATCCATGGATGATGATGGATACAACTTCATCATCGTCAGGAGGAGAGTCAGCGGAAGCATCTAATCAATATCAACCACATGATGATGACGAAGACGAATAGGATCAATCCGACAGGCGGCAAGCGACAACGATGAATCAACACTCAACAACTATAAATAAAAGGTATGACAAAGAACTACGTGGGCTTTGATTCCTTCGGGATACGTAGGCAGCTTAGTATTCATTTGGGTACTAGGTTCAAGTCCATTTTCTCCCTCTTTTTTTATTAATCATCTTTATCGACATTATCATTGATTCGTTTCTTATTAATTAATTTTTTTCCATTCATTTTAGTAAATATTTCAATAACGATGACAACTTGACATGCAATGAATTTCGCTAATAATCAAGTAATCATCAAAGGTACGTCCGCGATATTATAGTATTTTTTTATTATACAAAAATTTAAAGAAAAAATTAAAATGGAACCGATGGTCCGACCCGCCCGTCCCGTGAGTTGGAACCGCCGGAACCGCCTCATGAACCGCTAAGGAACCGTTTGGAACCGCCCGGAACCGGAACCGGAACCGGAACCGTTCGCGACAGGTTCCAAATGGAACCGGAACCGGGTGGAACCGGAACCGGATGGAACCGGAACGGAACCGGACCAACCCGGACCGTGGCCATGCCTAATAATAATTAATGATATTTTATTGGATTAATCTACACTTAATTGAATTGGTCCATTGTTAATCCTAGCAAATAGGAATACCCATATTTTAAATTTAAAAAAAAAAAACCTAAGAAAGGACAACAATTTTTTTTTTATTTAAGAAGGTATTTTAAATGGGTTGGACTCTTGAGAAAACCATATATATATATATATATATATATATATATATATAATTCTACCGGTATATTTGATTTCCTGCATCTTATTTAGCATTAGTTTTAGACAATACCCAATACTTTCATCCACCCTCATCCAACATTTATTCTCGGTTTTTCTTTCGACATTTTCTTTAGAAGAATACTATACTTTGTATTTGTAAAAAATACCATGGCCTCATACATTTATTTCGCTGAACAATATTGTTGGATTTTCGCTACGATCAACAATCAAACAATTTAAGTTATGTAACTTAATATTTATGAACTTCTTCAAGATTTTATTCGAACCAAAAATGATCATTCAACTTTTAAAATTAATAACGACGATTTGGAAATCATATTTGAACAAATTATTGAAAGTCTCAATCAACTCTCAATAGTGAACAATAATATTAATGATAACAAGGAAAAAAGTCGTCCTTATCAGAAAATGATGAAGTGTATTTAAGATTCTAAAAAAAAGCATTTGAAATGACAAGGTTTGTGTTTTCTTTTTTATACTTTTATATTTCATTTTCGAAAAATTTAGAATAATCTAATGTGTTAATCTTAATTAGTTATATAATTTAATTTAATAATATTTTGAACTTGTTTAAACAGCATAGCAAAATATCTATCTCAAAGTTTTAGAGATGCTTCCTCAAGAGGTGATTACAGTTTGGCAAAGCACTTTGTCAAAAAAGTAAAGCAGCATGGCAAGCTGTTCATAAACTCCATGCAGAGGCTGCGAACAACATCTTCCAAATAAAAAACAAAAAAAATGGAATAATGAAGATCGACTTGCATGGTCTTCATCCTTCTGAAGCAATTGAAGTAACGAGAATACGTCTCATTTTAATTGAAACCAACTTAGAAATATTGCTTACATTATCCTTGGATTCTAATAAACAACCAATTTGGTTGAAAGTTACTACAAGTATCTATTTATTTTCACCTTTAATTTAATGTTGAATGTTATTTATTTTCTATATGTTAACTAAATGAATCAATAATCTATAATAACACTATTATAAAGTGTGACTAATTTTTAAATTTTTTAACTTTTAGATATAGGAAAACATAGTCATGGAGTAGCTAAGCTTCCAACGCTGTGAGGACCTTCCTTACTATAAAGGGTGAATCCTATTGGCTTATGTTTTTATGCTTACTTTTCCATTCTTTTAAAATTTAAATATTAAAGTACAAACTTGATATTGATTCATTTAGTCCCACTTTATAATAGTCCCACTTTATAAAGTATCAATTCAAAGTTAAAAAATTTTAAAATTAGTCCCACTTTATAATAGTGTTATTATAGATTATTGATTCATTTAGTTAACATATAAAAAATAAATAACATTCAACTTTAAATTAAAGGTGAAAATAAATAGATACTTGTAATAACTTTCAACCAAATTGGTTGTTTATTAGAATCCGAGGATAAAGTAAGCAATATTTCTAAGTTGGTTTCAATTAAAAGAGACGTATTCTCATTACTTCAATTGCTTCAGAAGGATGAAGACCATACAAGTCAATCTTCATTATTCCATTTTTTTTGTTTTTTATTTGGAAGATGTTGTTCGCAGCCTCTGCATGGAGTTTATGAACAGTTTTCCATGCTGCTTTACTTTTTTTTGACACCAAACTGTAATCACTTCTTGAGGAAGCATTTCTAAAACTTTAAGATAGATATTTTGCTATGCTATTTAAACAAGTTCAAAATATTATTAAATTAAATTATATAACTAATTAAGATTAACACATTAGATTATTCTAAATTTTTCGAAAATGAAATTTAAAAGTATAAAAAAGAAAACACAAACCTTGTCATTTCAAATGTTTTTTTCTGAATTTAAATACACTTCATCATTTCCTGATAAGGACGCCTTTTTTTCCTTATTATCATTAACATTATTGTTCACCATTGAGAGTTAATTGAGACTTTCAATAAGTTGTTCAAATATGATTTCCAAATCGTCGTTATTAATTTTAAAAGTTAAATGATCATTTTCGGTTCGAATAAAATCTTGAAGAAGAAGTCCATAAACATTAAGTTCGATAACTTGAATTGTTTGATTGTTGATCGTAGCAAAAATTCAACAATATTGTTGAGCGAAATAAATATATAAAGCCATGGTATTTTTTACAAATACAAAGTATAGTATTCTTCTAAAGAAAATGTCTAAAGAAAAACCGAGAATAAATGTTGGATGAGAGTAGATGAAAGTATTGGGTATTGTCTAAAACTAATGCTAAATAAGATGCAGGAAATCAAATATACCGGTTGCATTAATTATATATATATATATATATATATATATATATATATATATATATATATATATATATATATATATATATATAACTTTAAATTTATTATGTTATAACCCAAAATATATAATGTGACTTTTTATATTCTATTTCAGACATGCGAGTTAGTTTTCTTTTTTAAAAAAAAAATTTACATATGCGAGTTAGTTTTTTTTTATTTTTTTTAAAAAAGATTAACATATTGTTAAATATTAAATTGTTTGTAAAAAATTATACGCAAGAAAAAAAAAACAAGAGATAACTGATAAGATATACGGATGAGAATTTAAGAAGGTGGGTGAAACTATAGCCCAGAATAGAAACTAACTGAGTTTTTTATTATAGAATTAGCAGAAGAAAGGGAAGGAGGATAGTTGAGATTTGAATCAAGAACTTAATGAGACCATATTTATTCCAATTAAAATAAAATTACATTATTTGGGGTAACTAATTATTTGTATGAGACCGTCTCACCATGAGACGGGTTCATATAATAATATATTTTTTCAATTGTTTACTTTAAGATCACAAGTAATCGTTTTAAGGTTATGAGTAATCACTTTGAGACTATAAAAAGTAATTATATTAAAATTATATGTAATCACTTTAACGTTATAAGTGATCATTTTAAGCGAAAAATATATGTTGGGTCAGTCCAGAAATAATTTCACCGTGAAACCGTCACGTATAATAATAATAATAATAATAATAATAAGTGTAATTATTACCGTGAAACTGTCTCGTATAATAATAATAATAATAATAATAATAATAATAATAAGTGTAATTATTGTTTATTGTTTGACATTGGGGAGAATGAAGAAATAATGGAGTCATCTATAATCTGTTCATCTCTACCCTCTGATCCTCTTTCTCTCTCATAAACCATCAGAATTCAGAAGAGAGAATTTCGAAGATAAATCTGGAAATTTGAGATTATCGGCATTTATGGAAGAATTACCAGTTGAGCT
Source organism: Amaranthus tricolor (assembly GCF_026212465.1). Classification (NCBI taxonomy): domain Eukaryota; kingdom Viridiplantae; phylum Streptophyta; class Magnoliopsida; order Caryophyllales; family Amaranthaceae; genus Amaranthus; species Amaranthus tricolor. Next base: position 5,734,279 of record NC_080048.1, on the reverse strand, counting down.
TTGTCTTAAGATCTTCTGTTTCTTGGATTATCAGAATCTTTCTGTTGCTCAACAAGGTTTGTCAACGGTATTCACCCACTTTGTAAATTTTTTACATAGCAATTTAAACTAAAATTTAGTTCTGGGTTTCTTCATTTATGTTCTTTTTAGCAAATTATTCATTTAATTGCCTATTTTTTTGGGTTGGATCCACCCCATTTTTATAGGTTGGGTTTAATTTACTGATACTCAGCGAATTCGGGTCTAAAAACATTAATGCGCCTTGGTTTGGATCTAGAGTCTCCCGACCCAGACACAACCCAGACCTCCCTGGACCCATGCAAGACTAGTTCAATACTTCATAAAGAAAAATTACGCATCTATTCAACATAGAAAAATTTGGATTTATCAAATCCTATCATCAATCCAAAGCAAGATTGTGAAGACAGTTGCATACATAAGAAAATCGACACCTACCTTCAATTCATTTGGTGACATGTTAAGAATCTTTGAAGGTTCTAATTCTCCACTCAACAGCCGTCGGGCTAGTTTACCCTAAGATTGAGACAAGAACAAAGGAAGAATTAGTTCTGGAAAAACAGGAATACAAACCACCAAATTTCATCCTATTATGAACATTTGGTTAAGTGGGAAATATCGCATACATGTTGGGAGTTGGCACTAACCTTCAGATTAAAAAGACAGTTGCCTCATTTTCTGGTTATTCTTGCTAAAATCAGAAGAAAATGCCTCATGTGTGGCCTTCTCCAAGGCTACAATGGTTGAAATAGCAGAATCTGGCCACGAAAGATTGTTGTTATCCCGTAAAATACAAATTGGTCAATGGGGACACCTTATGGGGCAGCTTCTTCAACTGCTTCCCTTGGACAATTGAATAGAGAAAACTCAGATATGGCAGGTATTCCTGCAGCTGTTCTTAGTAAATCAGAGAAAGATCAAAGATCTGAAGTTGGAATTTTATTGATTGATGGAATGAATTCTGATACATAATGAGGGAACCAAGGCCTATTTATACATGTGCAATCAAACACTGATAAAAAAATAAAAAATATTGTTATAACAAAGGAATTTTATAAGTTTGTTATAACAAAGGAATTTTATAAGTTTGTTATAACAAACTAATTATAATCAGCTAAGCAACTAATCTTAGCCCTTGATTAAAAACTGATCTCAACCATAGATTACACACTAAGCACACTAATAAATCTCAATAGGTTTAGAGTAAAAATTAGAGACCATCAACAATTGATTTGCTCCTCAACTCATCCGACATTAACCAAATTAAAAAAAAAATGTAAAAAGGAGAAATTAAGTTAGTTTATTTTTTTTTATTTAACTTTTAATTTTTTATATTTATGATTTTTTTAATAGTAATTAACATGTAAACACCAATACCGTAACAATGTTCTTAGGTAATTAAACCTAAAATTGGATAATTCATGATTAATCGAAATTTGGGATTATTATAGGAAATCAATAAAAGGATGAATTATTTTAAGTAATTTTTTTATATATTTATATTCTATGAAATTAATATATTATATTGTCCGATATGGAATGGCATCAATTTCTGGTGGACATAGATGTGGAAAAAATGGGTAGAATATTAAAGCTAGACTCTATAAAGGGTGGAAATGCATGGAAGGGTTATGACTTGCTTGTGTTCAACAGTTGGCATTGGTGGTTTTACAAGCCCCCTAACCAGCCGTATGTCTTATATATATTCTAGTCTTAATTTTCCTAATTATTTTAATAATTAATATTTGTTTTTGAACAATAATAATAATAATAATAATAATAATAATAATAATAATAATAATAATAATAATAATAATAATAATTACATAATTGAATGTTCATTTCCAGGTGGGATTTCATCCAAGTTGGAAATCACACTGTGAAAGATAAGGATAGAATAGAGGCTTTTAAATTTGCATTTGAAACTTGGGCCAAATGGGTCGATTCAGAAGTTAATCCATCAATAACCAATGTCTTTTATCAAGGCATCTCAGCTTCTCACTATCAGTAAGATAAATCTCCCCCATCATATTTAACTTGTTTTCTTTTCACTTTACTTATTATATCATACTATAATTTGATATTGAGAGTATATATTTGACAAATTATTAAATGAGACAGTTTTATAGTGAGATTATCTTTATTTAGCTAATTCATATTGTTATGGTAATATTTATTCTTTTATTAATTTATTTAATAATTAACGTTTTATTACTTAAATACCCCTTGACCTTTCGGGTTGACGTTGACTTTCGGTCAACGGGCCTTTTTCTGGGTTTTCCATCTCCCTTGAATGGCCCATGAATTAGTAACCTCTCAATGCCTTAAACTACCTTCCCGTAAAGCAACTTCCCACTCTTCCACAATACATGGTTCTCCTTATTTCAAGATTGATAACTGCCCACTACTCCCATGTTAGTCCTCCTCCCACTACTCCCATGTTAGTCCACTTCTCCTCAAAGATAACTTCCCTTCCTCACCATTATAAATAGGGACAGCCATCAGAGAGGAGGAGACATCTGAAAAAATAATCTACAAGAGCCTTACTTATTCTCTACTTCCATTTCATTACTAATTCTCTACTTCCTTTTCAACTCCATTAGCCCACCAAAATTCAGTAACATCCACCGCGATATCTCGCATTCAGTTTATACTCGTTTCACTACATATTATCATACCCACGTTCTAACTTGAGCGTCGGAGGGGTTTTCCGGGAGATCACCCCCGGATAAGGCTAATGTGTTGTTTCGCAGGAATTCAAGTCGCTTCCTTCCACGAGTCGCTCCTCTTGATCACACTTCCACCTATCTCCAGGTATTTTAAGTGTCTTTTGCACTTCCTCGTTTCATTACCGAAACAGTTTGGCGCCGTCTGTGGGGAGACATAACAAAAAGTCATGGCTCCTAAGAAGAATCCCACACAAACTGCAACCGTGCATAGCACAGATACAGACACTTCCGCAGGTCACGCTAACAATCAAGCCGTGACTCGTCGTGATCTGGACATGCTAGCACGCAACCTTACTGCCGCTTTTACTGAACAGCTCCGCGCCGTCATAAATAATACTCCCACTCAACAACGAGTATTAGAAGATATGGCAGACCAAATTAAAAACTTCCGGGAACGGATCGAACCCCACCAGGAGGTACCAAAGTCCCACGAATCTCAAGATGGGAATTCGAGGACTTCCCACTCCAGCAGGCGTAATAAGAAAAGGCGGGAAAGATCGGGAACCCACACAGATGTTAGCAGGAGTGATCCACAGGACAAAATGTCCAAAACCACCTCTCGAGATGCCCGAACCTTCCTGTAGAGCAAAAAGCATAGGGCATCCGAAAGCGTCTAGTCGCTGGTGGATCGACGGAGGCAAGAGAGGAAGAAGGCGCAGCTGGTAGGATCTAGCCATCCAGTGAGTCCTGTAACCATGCCGCGGAACGTAGTCGAGGTCAATATCCTCCCCGGAGATCCTACGTCGATAATCTCTCCAATGGCTCCTGAGATACTAAACCTTCCCAACCCAGGGAAAATAAAAATCCCAAATATGGCAGCATTTGACGGTACGTCGTGCCCCGAGGAACACTTGATGGTGTACAAGAATTTGATGGTGCTGCACACTACCAACCCTTCCTTGTGGTGTAAATTCTTCCCAACTACTCTTACGGGAGCAGCCTTGACATGGTACACTTCCCTTCCAGGAGGAAGTATCCACAATTTTGCCCAGCTAGAAGGCAAGTTTCTGGGCCATTTTATAGCCTTAAGAAGGCAGGAGAAATCAAACTTCCACCTACTTAGTATCACTCAAATGGAAGGAGAGTCCATATCCTCCTATCTTAAGAAGTTCCATGAGGCGATGCTAGAGGTGACGGATTTAGAGGAATCAGTCGCCTTAAACGTCCTAATCAACGGAATGAAGGCTCAAAGGCTCAAGTTCCAGCTGGTGGAGAGCCAGGTGAAGACATATGCGGAGGCCATGAAGCAGTGTCAAAGTTATGTCACGGCCTCCGAGATATGTCAGGCACATGACCCCAAGAGACGGAAGTCTGACAAGAAAGACGTCGCAACTCCCCACCAATCCTCGAGGAACAGAGAAGAGCACCAGTCGAGGAGGGAAAGAAATTACACGCCGTGTCGTCCCGCGCCCCCTTCAGACATGGGACTCCCACGATCCCGTCACATTTATACCACGGAAGGGGAATCCAGAACGCGCAATTTGTTAGACGGGGGAAACGACCCGATGTTTAATCGAAACAGAAGGGATATTTTCTTCGCCGTTCGCGACAAGTTGCCAACTCCACCTCCCACTACCACTCCTTCCGACAGGCGCAATTACAATTTGTGGTGTGACTACCACAAAGAGCACGACCATACCCTTGCCCAATGTCGTGAACTCAAGCGTATCTTGCATCAACTGGCCGATGAAGGAAAGCTTTCCAGGTTCCTCAACAAGAGGGACTATGACACGGGAGGAGAAGCGAACAGAAGGCCGTGGAATCAAAGACGCGGATCCCCCAAGAGGGAGGAGGCAAGGCATGAAAGTTCCCATACACAGGGGACCATCAACATGATTTTTGGAGGGTATACCGAGGAATATCCTACCGTTCGCGCTGCGAAAGACAGCGTCCATACTCTGCTGAAAAGACCGACAACGACCATAACCAGCGGGCCGGTCATGAAATTTGATACCACGACCTCTCAAACGCTGCAACAGCCCCATACTGACCCTCTGGTGGTCACCCTCAAAATCGGACAAATGAAAGTCAAAAGGGTACTCGTGGATACCGGAAGCACGGCTGACCTCATTACAATGGAGTGCTTGAGAAAAATGAAGTTTGAGGAAAAGCACTTGCAACCCCTAGATAAGCCGCTGATCGGGTTTGGGGGAAGTCAGGTCATTCCGCTAGGAACGATCATTCTCCCCGTGCGCATAGGAGAAAGAAATGAAAGCAGGTCCATGCCCATACGTTTCACGGTGGTGGATCTCACTTTCCCTTACAACGCCATCATGGGACTTCCCATCATTAACAAAATCAAAGCTGCAATCTTTCCTCATCAACTCTTGCTGCAATTCGAGCGGGACGATGGGAAAGTTGGCATCCTCAAGGGAGATCAGGTAACGGCTCGCCAATGCCTCATAAACACTTTGAAGCGCGGACATTCCGCGACACCTGCCAAGAGGAAATAGACATGTTCGAGGGGAAGCAAGTCAAGATAGGGAAAGATCTTCCCCGTACGATTAAACAAGAAATCGTGGCCACCATTGCTCAGTTCCGCGACGTCTTCGCCTTCAGCACGGAAGAAATGTATGGCATCCCTACTAGCGTCATGTGTCATAAACTTGACATAAGACCAGGCCACAAACCAGTAAAGCAGAAGCTGCGGCATCAAGGAAAAGAGCGGACCGAGGCCGCCAAATAAGAAGTTGAAAAATTGTTGAAAGCCGAATTTATTAGGGAATGCAAATACTCTGATTGGCTATCCAATGTCGTCCTTGTGAAGAAACCAAATGGCAAATGGAGGATGTGCATCGATTTCACGGATTTAAATAAGGCATGCCCCAAGGACGACTATCCACTCCCAAAAATAAATCGCCTGGTGGACTCCATAGCAGGCCATGCGCTACTCAGTTTCATGGATGCCAATGCCGGATATCATCAGATTCAATTGGCGCCGGAGGACCAAACACACACGGCCTTCATTACTAGCATGGGTGTCTACTGCTACAAAGTCATGCCCTTCGGGTTAAAAAATGCTGGAGCCACCTATCAGAGGATGGTAAACAAGGTTTTCCAATCTCAGATCGGACGGAATTTAGAGGTATACGTAGATGACATGATAACAAAAAGCAAACACGCAACTCAGCACGCTGCGGACTTGCGTGAAACGTTCAATACCCTCCGTAAACACCAGATGAAGCTCAATCCGGACAAGTGTGTGTTCGGGGTCACCGGAGGAAAATATCTCGGCTTCTTGGTAGACGAGCGGGGCATCGAGGAAAATCCAGATAAAATTCATGCCATTCAAAACATGAGATCCCCCACCTCCGTAAAAGAAGTACAAAAGCTCACGGGGTGTATAGCTGCTCTAGGAAGATTCCTTTCAAAGTCCGCGGACAAATGCTTGCCTTTCTTCAAAACGATAAAGCAACAGAAATTCGAATGGACCGCAGAAGCAGAAGAGTCTTTCCGCCAGCTTAAGGAGCACCTATCGGCCTTACCAAAACTAGTTTCGCCCATCAACGGGGAAAAGCTAGTCTTATATGTCTCTGTCTCCGAATACTCGTTATCCGGAGTGCTTGTGGCGGAAAGGGAAAAGAAGCAGCTCCCAATATACTATGTGAGTCATGCATTCCGTGGCTCGGAAGGGAACTATTGCGAAGTGGAAAAGGTCATATTTGCGATAGTAATGGCCAGCAGGAAATTGATATACTATATCCTAATATCACATAGACGATACATTAGCTTCATAGTAACCTCATGTAAAGTCACCTGCAAAATGGGAACAACCGATGGGAATCGGTCAGCTAATAAGCCGAGTATAAAAACTTGTCACCATAATGCAAATATACAAATATGTGCATTCCAATAAGTAATATGGAAAAGGATTTATGCAATATGAAGGATTCATCATTTTTTTATGTTAAATTATATATATATATAACTTCTGGTCCTTCTGCTTAAGTACCAGGGCGTGATTTACTAAAACTTTTGCTTGAGTGTTAGGGTGTGGAACCCGATTACTTGTTTGATATATGTAAGGGCCCGTTAGGGTGAGGTAAACCAAAACCCCTAACTTATGGAAGTCGTCACTCCTCCAGTACAATGTTGCTCGAGCTACAGGTCAGGTTAAATAACCTTACTGTGTTCATCGTATTTTTCGTGCAGAAAAACACGACCCACGTTTTTTTACATGCCGGAAGCATGGTTCGACATTTCCTTACTATAAATGCAACAATACAATAACATATAATAAAAATAAATTTATAACAATTTACATATAAATAATCATTTATAATTAGACTAAATCAAAACTTAAATGGGTCTTTAGTATTTATTTATAGATTAATTTTCAATTAGCTTTATTAATTTCTTAATAATCAGTTTCTTAAATGTCTATTTTTTATAAATGATAAAATAAATACTTTCATCATAAATAAATACTAAAAACGTCTTAAAAATGACATATTGAGTTTATTATAGAGCCTAACCCATTTATCAAAATTTTTAGAAAATAAAATTTTATTTTATTTAATTACTTTCGTACTAGCTTAGTTTTAGATTTAGCTATGAATAATTAATTTCCTTAAGATTAAAATCCAAACAAAATATTTTAAAAAAATTAACTTATTATTAAATAAGTTTTTGTATATTTTAATTCCAAAAAAATTTTAATTATTTTAATTTTTTTTTCTTTCTTTTTGCCTATTATAACAATTTAGATTATTAATTTATTTCATTAAAATTTAAATATCAAACAAATTCACAAAAATTATTTAAATGAAAAATAAATGTGCAGTAACAATAAAATAAATTATTTTTCCAGAATTATATATTTTTAACTCAATTTATGAATTTCCTTATTTTATGCGTTTTTTTAGCAAAAATAAATATTAATATTTATACTATACTATAATTCACGAAATTAATACACAATTAATATAGCAAAAATAAATATTAATATTTTTGTTGATTTTTAGTAATTTTTCTAGGTTTTTAGAGATTTTCTAAGGGATTAGTTTATAATTTTTTTGATTTCTTCCTTTTTTCTTTTTTTTTTTCCTTTGCTACTGTTGTTCTATTTTATATTTATAGAGTTTAATTAATCATCATCATTTTTTTTTTCTTAATGTAGAAGTAAAAATTTAGAGATAAGACAATGAATAATCAAAAAATGAAAGTTCCTAATATTATGCTACCTAATTGAAGTCTTCCGCCAACTCAAAAGGTTTTTTAGGATATTTTCTTTCTGTTTTTTTTAATAATAATAATAATAATAATAATAATAATAATTATTATTATTATTATTATTATTATTATTATTATTATTATTATATTTTTTTTATCATAAATTAATACTAGAAATAAAAAGGATATATTTATTGTACGTAATTTAGCTAGACTTACTATTACAAAAAATATATAGTTATTAATTAAATTAAAGATAAAAATGTAATTTAAGTCCAAAATTCTATTATAAGAGAAAATTAACAGACCTTGGTGTAAAGGGTAGGGCCGGGCCAGGTCAGGACAGATAAATAAAGAAATTGATAGCGAAAAAATATATTACGTAACTCACTTTTTAAATATTTTTATATAATATTATTATATACATAAGTGGGTCGACCAAATGGGCCATAATGTAAAAATAAAAAAACTATTTTATAAAATTTATAAAAATCGGGTTAAAGTGGACCGGATTTATATGGGATTTGACCCATTCCGACCCGCTTAACTTTTGACATGACCCGCCTCAACCCGCACTGTTAAACACTTTTATCTAAAACAAATGCTAGATGAGATGAGGGGGAGAATATTTATGTATTTATATTCATAATAATAAAAAAAATTCCAAAAGAAAAAATCTATCGAAAAAGATAAGAGCAAATTTCTCAACTTCCTAACATATATAATTAGAAAAAATAACTTCCTCAAAATGTTGGTTGAGAAAGTCAATAAATACCTGATTTTTTTTAAAAAAAAAAAACCTAATAGCAGTTTTTTTTCCGTAAAAAAAGCATCAGCTAAGCTAAATATAGAATGTGGATTATTATATATATATATATTGCAACGGGTAATTTCATTTCTTACATCTTATTTGGCATTAGTTCTAAGAAATTACCCAATACTTTCATTTACTCTTATTCCAACATTTATTCTGATTTTTTCTTTGGACATTTTCTATTAGAAGAATACTATACTTTGTATTTGTAAAAAATACCATGGCTTCATACATTTATTTCGCCGAACAATATTGTTGGATTTTTGCTACGATCAACAATCAAACAATTCAAGTCATGGAACTTAATATTTATGAACTTATTCAAAATTTTATTCGAACCAAAATTGATCACTCAACTTTTAAAATTAATAACGGCGATTTGAAAGCTATATTTGAACAAGTTATTGAAAGACTCAATCAACTCTCAATAGTGAACAATGGTGTTAATGATAACATGGAACAAAATTCGTCCTTGTCAGAAAATGATGAAGTGTATTTAAGATTCAGGAAAAAAGCATTTGAAATGACAAGGTTTGTGTATTCTTTTTTATACTTTTAAATTTCATTTCGAAAATTTTAGAACAGTCTAATGTGTTAATCTTAATTAGTTATATAATTTAATTTAATAATATTTTGAACTTGTTTAAACAGCATAGCAAAATATCAGTCTCAAAGTTTTAGAAATGCTTGCTCAAGAGGTGATTACAGTTTGGCAAAGCAACTTTGTCAAAAAAGTAAAGCAGCATGGCAAGCTGTTCATAAACTCCATGCAGAGGCTGCGAACAACATCTTCCAAATAAAAAACAAAAAAAATGGAATAATGAAGATCGACTTGCATGGTCTTCACCCTGCTGAAGCAATCGAAGTAATGAGAATACGTCTCATTTTAATTGAAACCAACTTAGTAATATTGCGTACTTTATCCTCGGATTCTAATAAACAACCAATTTGGTTGAAAGTTATTACAGGTATCTATTTATTTTCACCTTTAATTTAAATTTGAATGTTATTTACTTTCTATATGTTAACTAAATGAATCAATAATCTATAATAACACTAAAATAAAATGTGACTAATTTTTAAATTTTTTAACTTTTAGGTATAGGAAAACATAGTCATGGAGTGGCTAAGCTTCCAACGGCTGTGAGGACCTTCCTTACTGATAAAGGGTGAATCCTATTGGCTTATGTTTTTATGCTTATTTTTGCATTTTTTTAAAATGCTATTATTAAAGTACAAACTTGATATTGTAGGTATCAATTCAAAGAAGACACGCCAGGCGTAATTATGGTTCGTCCTAAGTTCCGAACTAATTCATATTAATGTCTTTAGAAGGAATCACTCGGATATTGCAACTTTGGAATTAATATTTTTACTATTAAGTAACGCATTTGTGTTATGTAAGTATAATATATAATTTTTTATTTTATAGGATGTTATCTTTTGTAATCACATATTTTACGAAGTTGAGAAATTTACTCTTGTCTAAGTTAGATAGGAATAATTTGTGGGGATATGCTTTCACCCTCGTCTTAATGATAGATTTTTTCTTTTAATTTTTTTATAAATAAAAATATAAATAAAAAAGTATTTTAGGAATTGTCCTGTGCGACCGTCTCTTGTATGCGACATAATCCAGCCCACTAAAGATACGGTTCAAGACTTGATAAATGATTAGTATGAGTGTATGACTATTTTTTAACTTAAAAAAACCTTCTCATCTTCATCCTTTCTCCCCAAATGTGAGAGATTTCAATGTTGTGTTTGCTTGGCATTGTAGAGATGAGAATCTGCTCAATGGTCTTGCAAACTCTTATTCTTTTCTAACACCCATCTAAACTCCCTTGCCCATTTCGATTTTAGTCTTACTCCTGTCATATCGAGAACCATAAATGTCGGGTTCATCCCAAGTGCACAGGCAACCATGCAAGCACCTGATATCATACACAGGTCTAGTCAATACCAGAAAGGCAGAAACCGATAATCAAGTTAACAATTTGACCCGCATATCAAAATCCAATTACGCAGAACCCAAATTTACTATCCCGATACAGAGTTTACCTTAAACATACTCCAATAGTTTCAGGCAGAGAATGCTCATCGAAAGAAAAGCCTTCAACAAGATTATTTCTTTATGTCTGCTGCTCTGAGTGTTTAGCAAGTCTCGGTATAAGGAATCTCGCAAATTTACTACTATTATTGTTATTAACATTATTATTAATTGGATATATAAAAGCCTTCAACAACATCATTTCTCATTTGTGTCCATCGTCTTAAATTCTCTTTTAATTGCATATATAAAATATTAATTACATAAAATATAAATATATAGAAAAATTACTTTAGAATTATTCATCCTTTTATTGATTTTTCTACAATAATTCCGAATTTCGATTAACCATCAATTATCCAATTTTAGGTTTAATTACCTAAGAACATTGTTACCTAAATGGCATTGGTGTTTACATGTTAGTTACTATTAAAAAACTCATAAATATAAAAAATTAAAAGTTAAATAAAAACAATAAACTAACTTGATTTCTCATTTTTACATTTTTTTTTAATTTCTTAATTTCTTTTTAAATTTATTTATGTGTTTACTTTCTTTTAGTTTTTTTTTTCAAAATGACTCATTGTATCAGTAAGAGGTTACTTTGGTGCTTTATTAGCATGTACCCTATATAGTTTGCATTATTAATTCATGTTTAATCAAAAGTTGAGATTATTATAAGAAAATCAGTCTAATATTGAATTATTCTAGGTAATTTTTCTAAATAGATTACATTAGAAATTTAAATGTAAGTTAGTTTTATAAATAAAAATATTAGTTGGAATAATAAAGTTTACAGTAAAAGTTTATGTTAAATATACGGTTTTTAACATTTAATCAATGTTTTGCTGCTATTAAGTTTGTATTGCGAAAATATAAATGTTAAAGAATAATCACAATCACATATTGTAAGTTTTGAGGAAGTAATTAAAAAGATTGCACGACATATAGAGGACACGTGAGCAATTATTAGTATCGAATCTGGCAAAATGGAAATAAGTCATTTTGTATAAGACCGTATCACCATGAAATAGATCTATCTAATTAGGGTATTTTATTAATTGATCACTTTGAAATTATAAGTGATCACGTAACTCACTAAATGGTTATGAGTCAGATCAATAGAAATGGTCTTACCATAAAACTTCAAAGTTAAAAATTTGTGAAATGAAAATTGATTTGTCTCTGTTCTAATTAAGTAAAGTTTTTCCTAATAAATCTTCACATCTTGAGACTTGAGTATAAGCAAAAGATTAATAAAAAATAATACTCCATAAATGAATATGGATGCCCACTCTCTTGAAACTTCAAAATCGGTGAATCTTGTATAAGTGAAAACAGCCTATATAATCAGCCCAATTCTCTAATTGAGCACTTTAAAACTTCAGTTCATGGTTATTAGTGATTATTTTAAAATTATAAGTGATCACCTTAAAGTTATAGGTGATGGATTTGAGATCATAAATGTATATTGGACCAATCCAATTGAAATAGTCTCATTGTGGGACTCATCTAAATATTTGTCTTTACCAATTATTGACACATACTCACAAACATATTGCCTAATACTCTCTTGTATGATCATGGGTCTAAAACCCAATTGGATCCATCCCATTTTTACGGGTTGGGTTTAATTTACCGATTTTATAAATTACATGCATACTATATCCTAATATCACATAGACGATACATTAGCTTCGTAGTAACCTCATGTAAAGTCACCTGCAAAATGGGAACAACCGAATTTATGCGAA
>NC_080048.1:5606742-5716742 GCF_026212465.1 Amaranthus tricolor | reverse complement strand
TTACATTACCCCAAATGTCATAAAGTGATTCTCACTTAGGCAGGGTTTGACGGGCTGTATGTATGCAATCATAACTCCGTAAAAAGTAAGAGTATGTTTTTGATTGACCCTTGATAACAAACGTATTCCGTAACTTTGCATAAATATAAATAAAAAGTGCGCAAGACCTTGTTCTCTTCACCTTTTGTTAGAATAATATTCAGTAAAAATAAAATATGAATATTATGAAAATTTGGTTTAGTTATAATAAGCTCACTCAAACAAGAACCAAAGCCAATTGGCCAATATATTAAGTTAAGTTGCGAGTGCAAAAGTTTTTCACATCTGAATGAAAACATGATTTCTCTTTTTTTGTGGTATGGTTTTCATGCTTTCCTATATGTGGTTGCAAGTTAAGAGAGTGGTAATGTAGTGAATTTGGACTCACAAGTAAAGAAGACAGAAATGAGGAGAGAAAAAACAGAGCCAACTACACACACAAACAATGCAAAAACAAGACGCAACACAAGTTTTTATGGTATCTTAAGGTACCCTCCCCCCAAATCAAAAGATTCGTATTACTCGATGATAATTCGACAATTACTCAAACTCTCAAACACACTCTAGTGTTTGGTTTGCATTCAAACGGAGTTTTCTCACAATACAAGCACACTGCACACACTTCTCCTTAAAACAAGTTTGCTTGCTCTTCACCACACTTTCTTATGTCATTTGGAGCCTTCTTTACAGGCCCAATGAGTCAAAGGAATCTAACCTAAGAGTCCCAAAAGTCTTCAAGCCAGAGCCGTCTTGAAAAATTTGGGGCCCTATACAAAACTTTTATTTTGCACTTTATTTATAGTAAATGTATATCTTTTATTAATAAACTAAACATATTTCTTTTTTTAATTTAATTTTTTCATATATGGGAGAAAAAGGAGGCCCTGTGCGGTCGATCACCTCGCACACCCTCAAAGACCCCTCTGCTTCACGCATGGGAGCACCGAAAACTAGGCACTAACACGTGTGCTCGTTCGAGCGCATTCCTTGCTCGAATGAGTACATCACTCTGCATACCTTCTGTGACTTTCTGCGATGAGTTGTGTTTCTTCTTGTTTAACCTCTCCATCATTGTGGATTTTGATTGCCCATCCAATCCCTCATCAAAGCAAGCCAATGTTTATGTTTAGATTGTAATAAGGGAAAAATAATCAAGTACTTGTTGGTGTTACAGATTCGGTTTACTGATGTATGTAACATTCCAGCTTATGTTCTTTAGCTCAAAACAAAGGTCAAGTATTCATTGTATATGTTGTTGGTCTATTATGATGAGGAAGAGATGTTTTTTTTTATTGGTTTTTAACTTATACTAAAAAGAGTGAAGATTATTATACTTAAAGGAAATAGATTGTATAAATCATTTGAAGTAGAAGAAGAAACTACAATCATTGCTCTCTGTTGAATGAAATGGTTATTTGTGATTTATAGTTTGCAGGAAATGGAATGTGTTAGGTTCGGACAACGATTTATGGGCAAATCTCTTCAAGGAGAGGTGGGGTGAAACTCGTTCAGAGTTTCACACACCAGTTGAATCAAAAACATGGAAAGAGGTATTCGAAGTGCAAGACCGGTGTGATCGTGTAGGACTGTAAGTTCGAATTGCTAGATTAGTAAGCCGACATTTTATTGCTGACTTGTCGTTTTCTGAATCTAAAGTGTATGTGATGATTTCAGAGGATTGAAGATAATCCGAGAGGGAGTTGATTGTTACCTCGTCTACCAGGGTGAAGTAAAACGCCATTTGTGTTCGAGGAGACAGAGGAAGCAGCAAAATGAACATAATCAGGAAGGGTCTCGGGTAGGAAGACCCAGTTATGGGATTTTAGAGAAGATTCTTTTCTTCATCGGAGATCTGGAAGTTGCTTCTAACGAAGCAAAAAGAAGCCGATTAATGTGAATAGATCGAGATCAATAACCACTATCTATTCGACGTGTACTGTTCGTAAGCTTCATTTTCCAAATGCATGTATAATAAAACTATTCACATAAATGTATAGTCTGTAAATCCCAGTGATAGATCTGCACCAGTTCATTGATTATGTAATATTGTGTAGTATTAAATTGTACATTTATTAACTGGTAATAATGATGTTTATTCATATGAGTAACTCAATGCATCAACAATCACAAGTAAACTCATTGCACACCTTTATTTCCGAATTCTACTGAAAAACTCACCATCATGACATGTTTAATTTATCGAAGTATCAATTCTTTGAGACATATTACTCCATTTGTCTATTTGAATTTACTGTATAATATCTAAATAATAAATAGTTTTTAGCGAAATATAAGAAATTTTAAGGGGTATAGGAGCATTTGTTTAATAATTTATATTAATAAAGATTTTGACATTATTATTGTAACTATAATAAAAAAAAGATTATTTTTGGATGAATTAAGATTTGCAACAACTGTAAGGCGATATCCTAAAGATCCTCCAAGCATCAAGGAAACAAAAAAAAAAGCGTTATCTTTTGTCTCGATGCTCCCACTCGTTTTGTGGTTTTTTTTTTTTATGAGTTTTAAGCGCAAATGCAATCAATTAAATAAGGGTAAAACTTTAAAAATATAAAGGATCAAGAAGCTACTTCCGAGATGAATCGAGTTGCATGGTATTAAGTATTAACAGAAATCCTGTTTGTGATCAATCAGCACAAGTGCACAACAAACTATTCCACACAAGTACAAGATAACTAAGATAAGCTACAAATGGGAACTTGGCAATTGCTCTAGATCACAAAACCACACACATCAACCACCATTTTCATTAACAATTGCTCCAAATGTCCTAGCAAGAATTTCTTTTACCTCCATACAATCTATGAAAAAATATTAACTGAGAAACAATATTAAGCCTAGAGAACAAAAATAGACATTAAATTCCCATCCTTTTTTTAACCTCGTCGACATGAGGGAGGTAACGAATACAGGGTCAAAGAATTGCTTCGTAATGATGTTGAGCGGCCGTGCAGATTAGCTGCAGTAGGCTTTTGAAAGAGCTGTAGTATATTGTGTGTTCGTATACTTTTACTCACAAGTGGAGCAGTAAAACTGATCCTAATAAGTACCAATGTCCTAACAACTTATAGCTAGATCGGCTTTGAATGGATTTAACAGCTATTTGTGTCGCCTATACCTCTCCATGCTCAGATATTCAACGGGTCAGCTTCAGTATCTCTATCCTTGAGTTCATACGCCTCTGTTGAACGAGATAAATATCATTCATAAGCAAATGCATAGCAAGAATATTGATGCGAAATTATAGACTGGTAAAATTATAATAATAACCACCAGCTCTAGGAGTAGAGCAGTGGAAAATCATCAGTATATAATGATAAACACCAATAACATTAGGTAAAATTAAAATGAAGTCAAGTATCTAGAACATCATAACTTACTGGGTTTTTCAGAAATAACCATGAGTCTCCTCTGTAGTATACAAGCCATGAAAAGGAAGATTGAGCACATGCCAAACATGATCGTGATGGGAAAAGCGTTAACCTGAGCAGAAAAACAAATACAAGTGTTAGAAACAGAAGAGGGGATCAAGATTTAATCCAATAAGTAATTACTATTCATCAAGAGGATTCCAAAGATGGAAGTTGTAGCAGAAAACAATTACCCAACATCCCTCCTCCATACCCCGGGAGAAGGGGGAATAAAAAAAATTGAATGAAGAATAGATGGAGTGACAGCGTTCTTAGAAAAATTAATAAGAAAACATTAAAATCAGAGAGGATGATATGACATACGTTATATAGCACAACACAGACAAAGATATTAAGAGGAATGCGGAAGAAGTTCATGATAGTACTCCTAGCTTCCTCTGGAATATACTGAGACCTCATCTTCATAATGGATGGCCAGAATATTCCTACACATGTTTCAAAAACACAGAAACCGATAACCTGGATGCAACCTGAAAATGAAATGCCACCACCCTTCACCTCTGAAGGATCGAAGAGGAACTGTTAAAGGAAAAAAGTCAGACAATGAAACGAATTACAGATCAAATCTAGTATGGGGTAAAAGTTGGATGTCAAACATACATTTGTCACAATCGGTAGCAAGAGAGAGGCAGCAGAGATGAAGAAAACTACTTGCATATAGCTTTCCGCTCTGGGAGAAGAACGAGCCAGAAGCCGAGCTGCAATAGAGCTTCCCAACATTGAAGCAAGCATGAAAGTCGCAAAAATAAACCCATGTGGAATCTCCTCATCATTTGGGCTCAATGCAGGGGTCCAAAGGAATACAAAGGTATACATAGAACCTTCGAATAATGATTGGATGGCTCCAAGTAAAGCTATTTTCTCATCTGAAGATTAAATAAGAATCACTCAATATATCCAATGGATCCAAAAAATAGACAACAAAACAGTAGCTCAAGAAGTTGAACATCAGTAAAGGAGTCTTGCTCCTTTGCCTTATCCTTTGACCGTTTATATCTTAAAACAATGGTAGAGAATTTTCCAAAGCAACTAATATTGCCAAGGCGTTTACAATTATTTCAAGATGATAAGGGGATATATTTTTTTTTCATACTTGCCTTCGCAAAATTCACCGTAAAACAATGGCAAAAAAACAGTAATTTTGCCAATTTTTTAATGATTTGACCAACAACTAGGAATCACATTGGACAGACATTATACTTAAAATTTAGACAATCCACCCTTAGAATTTCAGGAATTACCAACCGGAAGCAATGGCCACTGCAGCGCCCTTGAACTGTGAAAGCAAATCCTTATTCTCCGAAGGGTCTCCAAAGTTCTCGGTCCATGATGATAAAATGATGGCCATACCTATTGCAAGAAGGCATGCTGCAGCATCAAAGGGAGCTACAGCCCCCAACCCGAACGTATCCACCAGCAGATTTCCAAACAATCCAGAAAGAATTGCGACAAGACCGTTCCCAAGAAATATGGCCTTTGAGAAAGTTATAGACAGCCATTGTTGTTCAAAGCCCCTCTATATAAATGTAGGAGAGAGCAAACCCGTTGTCAATAGAAAAAATAACCAGAAGACAAAATCTTTAAGGGTATGTTCTAAGTGATTAGAACCAGGCAAAAGGCAAAAAAACATTCAACATACAAGCAACATGCCAACGAGAAAAGAAACACAATGCACCAAGTCAAATAAAATAATAAAAAAATGCACTAGTTCAAAGTGAACTAAACCAATCAACATTCAAAATTTCTCAATATAATCATTAAGACCAGAAAACAATAAACATACTGAGATGCAAGTCTCAAGCCGTTACAATTGGAATTTCACACTTTTTTTTCAAGAATAATCTACAAACAAACAATAATCCCCCATCACAAACAGAAACAGAACATAAAGGGAAATAATAGAAGAAACATAATAGTAGTAAAGAGTTTCTGAGGAAATTTTTTTAACAGAATCAAACATAAATGAGACTATATACAAATTTGACCTTTCTTTGTTTATCAATGCGTTTCATTTAAAATGCTATAAAATTAACGGGAGTTCTTTTTGGTCTTACAAAAAGAAAATTAGCATGTGTCATCATGCTGAAAACTGGAATCACATTTGAGTCTCGAATGTGGTGAAAAAAGCCTAGTTATATTTACTATGTGCTTCATTTTCACAAATCTTAAGTTACAAATGCTTTTATCTCAATGAGACATTGTGAACCAGCTCATACATTCACATAGAACATTGAGCAGAAAAACAGACAACAAAAGAAAACCAAGAACATTGACAATGCATTGTTTAAGAGGCTTCCTCCAATCCAATGTGTGCATGCAACATTACCTAGAAATCTGGCAGATATCATATAAGATGGACTTTCAATAAATGTAGGAAAAGTAACTCAAAGCTCACCTTGTTGTGCTCTGCAACAAGCCATGACTCAAATGCAGAGAAGAGCAGTGATGTAGCAATGCCTCCTAGTACACGACCCAGCATCAGAACTTTGTATTGGGGAGAATGTTTAGTGATACAACTAAGGATGTAGGTTATGCAATAAGTCACACAAGCTTGCTTCCGGCCCCTAAATTATTTCACCAAGAAGTAAGATTAAGACCAAGAAAATGCAATAGAACATTTGTAGCACCAAGAAGGTACAAGTATATTACTGTTTGTCTGCCAGAGATCCGACAATTGTCCCAAACAACATGGAGGAACCAAAACCAGCAATAAATAGTTGTCCTATCTCCCCTTTTCCAAAGCCATATGTACTATAAAGGTAGTATACGTATGGACCCTGCAACCAATCGCCAGCTGTTCACATGTAAAACGACTATCAAAAAGCAGTTCATATTCTTGTTCAACTCAAAAGCAATTCGGTTGTTACATACAGTGTCTACACTGATTCTGCTTGAGATAGCCCCTCAAAGACAGTAATAGAAGGATAAAGAATGGTAAATGTTTCAAGAATACAAACAACTGATTTCACCCCTGATTTGAGCTGGTCAAAGCCCATCAAGATACAGTTATACAAATGCTTAATTAAAACAAAAGGTTATTCAATAAGTCACCATCTAATAAATAAGAAAGATCACCATCTAATAATAAGAAGAAAGGCACATAATAGTTCACCTATTGTAACACATCATTAACATTTGATCAATATATAGATGGATAAATATAATGCCAGACATCCATTCAGTGGCACTGGATAAGTGGATAGTGCACAACACCCCTATAACTATCGCTGTGTCTTCTATAAGCCCCTGCTGCACCTTCAACATTTCAATGAGTTTGACAACATTGCATAGCTTCCTGATATATGGTAAGTTCTCGTCAACATCCACCAGTCTTGACTATCAGTCCTGAAACTACTCTTTGTTTCTGGAAATTAGTAACAGTATTTTTAAAAATTACACCATAAGTGCATATGCAAACTAGCCTTACTTTATTCCTCCCTCCCTTGCCTTCAGATATGTAATATTACTACCAGAAATATCACACACAAAAATTCTCTTGAAAAACTCTTTCTAATCAAATCAAGTGTCATTTTACACTACTGCGAATACTTTAATATTTCAAGAACCCAAAATTTTAAGCAAGCACCTCTTTGATAATGGTAGTACATTACATTTCATATTCAAGTAAAGAGTGAGTGCGAAGAGATAACTACTTGCAAGCCCAAAGGAGTTTCAAATTTCAATACTAAAATCACGGTAATAGTACTTTGCAAGTTTTCAACATATAGCTGCACCTCTTAAAAACACAGATAAACAACTCCATAAAAACTCTACTTGTGTATTTCCTACCGACAGGAGTAAAAAAAATTAAAAATCCTGCAATACTTGCAACATTTTAATTAGAAAATTAATTTAAAAAAAAAAAAAAAAAAAAAAAAAAAAAAAAAAAAAACCTAAAAAGAGAAAAAAATGTGCACTCGGCACTCAATTTTCAGAGGGAACAAAAATGCACTTACAAGAAGCGCCAAAATCACTTTTCCCAATCGACTCATGAATTTTACTTGCATATTCCAAGCAGTAAACCACATTTATCATATTCTACGTTACTTCTCCAACATTACACGAAAAAAACTTAAATGATATGTTTCACAACAAATAACATACAAAACTCAAGATCATATAACTTCCGGAAACAAATTAATTCAAATCTCAAAAACAATAAACTAAAGCATTACAGCAAAAACAAATCGTCACAAAATCTAATGAATAACAGATCAATCTTATTCAAATAAAATGCAATTTAAGAAAGCAATAAATGGGAAATTCAACATAATTAAACATAAAAACAAAAATGTTAGAATAAGATCTAATAACGGAGGTAATGAATGGAAATAATCACCCATCATTAAAGAATAAACGACGATATAATTGTTCTTGAAGGAATTGAAAGCAGAGGAAGTGTTGATACGATCTTTTTTGCTCTTGCTAAGCTCAATTGCTACCACAATTGCAGCTAAGGATCCGAAAACGAAGTAGTAGAATAACTGCATTGTTGTTAATTTTCAGAGAAAAGAATTGAAGAGAAAGATGAAGATTGTACGATTTGTTCTCAAGTTTCGGGGAAAATGGAAGAAATTGAATTTGCAGTGGAATTATAAATAGAAAATGAGGGTATGTTTGTGTAAAGACGCGTGATTATGGGAGTAATTTATTGTTTTTTTATCATTTGTCGATGCAATAATATGTCGGTGGATTTTATTGATTGCTTCTCCCCCTAATCTATTTGTATCTTTTACTTAATTTTTTAGTAGCACTCAAGGAATGTTTTGTATACCCTACTAGATATACTTTCCGTTTTGAAATTCTCGTACCTTATCATAATATGTTATGTAGAGAAGTGTCACCATCAGTGATAAGTATAATGAAATAATATGTGGAAAAATATTACTATCAATAACGGATATAATAAAACAGAAGAAGTATGTCATAGATGTTCTTATATAGTAATTCGAGTATCTTTGAACTTTGATATGAGTATAGTCCATCTTAAAATAATACATTCAAATTAAATTTAAGAATGTGAGTAACAGAGTATAAGTGTGTGGTGATTAGATGGAGTAAAGAATGTTTTTGTATACCCTACTATATATATGGCATTCAAGTTCTTATATAGTAATTTGAGTATCTCTAATATGAACTTAATTCACCCGAATATAGTGTATTCAAATTAAATTTAAAAATGTAATTTACGGAGTGTGACTAGATGGAGTAGAGAATGTTTTTGTATACCCTACTCCATATATGGCATTGAAATTCTCATATAGTAATCTGAATCTCTTATATAAACTTAGTCCATCTGAATAGAGTATCCAATTTAAATTTAGGAGTGTGAGTTATGAAGTGTGACTAAATGGATGTAAATAGAAATTAGAAAATGATATACAATAAACATAGAGTGGACCAGTATTAGACTTTTACAAAATTGAAAGTGTTTAGTATTTTCTTAAACATATTTGCAATAACTATTAAAGGTTACTTGATATTGTAGTCTTAGGGTCTGTCTTGGTTAATGATCATTAATTGAAACAATTGGCTAATATTGTTTAATAGTTTGATGAATTAAAAGTATTGATTAATTAGTTAGATATTAATTCAGCTATTTAAGACGATTATTATAAAAATATTTGATAAAAATTAAACTCAGTCATAAAATCAATTAAATCAATTATGAAAAATCGCCAATATGCAATTATACCAACATTGGACTACAAACTTATCACTAGCCATCACAAATAGTTCTCACTATTAACATTTTTTCCTCACTTGAAATTAAGTACTGCTACAAATTGTAACATTTGGGAAAATTAATATTTTAAGAGAATAAGTTTAAGAGAATTATCAGAGCGAGAATGATCTTGAATACACAAGACATAAAATATTCTTAATTTAACTTTTCTTCTTTTCCTTTTCTTTTAATTAAAAAAAAAAACAAAAACAAACATTCAAAACCTTCTTCAAACCCGACATTCATCTCCTTCTTCATTGCTCTAAACCCTTATTCCTTTTCATTCTTCAAAATTAGAATCCATGGACTCATTCTCATAGGCATAACCGAAGGCAACATGCATTGTTCCTCAATCTTCCCTTCCTCTGACCTTCGAAGAAACACAACAGCTTCACACCTCTACTCCTTGTTGCCAAAACGCGAAAGAGGAGCAACGATATTCATCCTCTTCCTTGATTTTCAAAGTCCTTCATTGAAGAACCTAATTCTTGGCAGCCATAGACAACAAATTCTAGGCTTTCACTTTCTTTTGATTTTCGAGTATACAATGGATTGATCCACTCCTTCACCTGCATTACACGAACAACAATAGAAAGCAGGGTTGTTCTTTTGATTCAATGGGTATTCACAGCAGCCTGCGTGAGATTCAAGTCCTAATTGTAAGTTCCTTCAACCCCTTTCGAAACAGGCCGTGTGAAGTAGAAATTTGCAATCTCTCTTGTAAATTGTGGTAATTTCTTAATCTATTCAATATCTATGTAAATCCTAAAATTTCTATACACATATCCCTCTTTTCTTCATTTGTTTTATTACATTTTTCCTAGCATCAAAGAATCTTTACTCATGAATACCCTCGTACCATTTCAAGAATTGTTAATCTTACATCTTTAGTTTTATATTGGCTAAAAATCAAGAGTAGTAACAAGTTATTGGATATTGAAATGTTGGGCTATTTTGAAAATCATAAAAAATTGGAAAATAATTGTAATGATAAAGAATCGAAAAGTTTGATGTTCTTGGATAAAGTACTAGATTCTTGAGGACTTGTAGTCTGTAGGGTAGAATACTTATCTCTGTGGTTAATTAGATGTGCATATTGGAGAAAAATGATTGTAGATAAATAACATTAGATAGCTTTGTTGAGAAATAATTAATGTGATTAAAGAAGGGATAATTGGTATTCTTGATTGAATTATGCAATTCTTGGAAGTATTGTTAATGGTGAGTTAAATGTTTGTTTTACTTGTGATTGGAAATACATTGGAAAATTATGGAAGTTGTTAATTTTGAAGAGAAATTGACAATTATAGGTCATGGTTATAAAATCTTGATGGAAAATCGGGAGATTAGAATAAAACATGTGAGATTTAAATGATTTGAAATGTTAGAATAAAGTTTGGTTACGCTACAGTCTTAGGAGGAGATGTAATAAAGTTATATGTTAGTATTAAGTATCGAACGCCCTTTGGTGATTATGTGTATTGTTATGCTTCAGGAGACAATTTCTTTGCGAAACCATTCTAGCTGATAGCTGCGAATCGAACCTGACTCTTTGAAGCGTCGTCTTTGGTGAGTAGTAGCAGTCCCTTAAAGGGTCTGATCAGACTACATTCTTGAAAACAAACTTTTTACTAAAGCTCTTTTGAATTGGAAATTGTTGAGACAAATGTTGTTGTGAATGCCTATGCTGATATTATGATATGGTCAATGGATCGGGCTTGCGAGCTGGTCATTGACGGAGTTGAGGAACATTGTTCCCTGCTCCCTGTTTTGAAGCGAATTGTCATTGAGATATTGACTAGCTTCACCCGAGAGTGACATAGCCTTAGAGCTATGGAATTTCCTCTCAACTAGACTCCCTGTGCGCACATAGATCTAGGAAACTGAT
This sequence comes from Amaranthus tricolor, assembly GCF_026212465.1. NCBI lineage: Eukaryota > Viridiplantae > Streptophyta > Magnoliopsida > Caryophyllales > Amaranthaceae > Amaranthus > Amaranthus tricolor. Next base: position 5,705,638 of record NC_080048.1, on the reverse strand, counting down.
GTTGCTTTTAAACCTATGATTTGAATTATTGTGTTTTGTTGATTCGATTGTTACATCTCATTCAGTTTAATCTGACCTTCTGTTGTTTCCATCTTTTAGTTTGATTACAGATCGGAACCGGTCGGGAACAATGCGTAGCAGTGATTGAATAGCGTTTCAAGGATTATATTGAGTTGAGCATGTAAGAATTTGTAGATTTGTATTAGGATTTTGGATAAATGTAAATTTGTTTTGGCTGTGCTGGTTATATTGGACTTGTAGAGAATTGTATGATTATCTTGTGTATTACTTAGATGTATGTTTTATTTGGGATTTAGCTGAGTTAGTCACGTTGAAGAGCTTGTGACCCCTTTGCTTGAGTTTTGGAAGTGTGATTTCGGTTTCTTGGGAAACGAACCCAGTGATGACCCTGTTTACCCAGTCAACGGTAAGTCGGGTTGTTATACAAATGATTTCAATATTTCTTTTTAATTGTTCAAATTTACAAAAACCAACCAATTAAAAAAACATATTTTAGTGTAGAGACTAAAAAAAATCACAAAGATAATTATTTTAAACAGAATTTAATTTCAAAATACAATGTCACTTCCACTTAATTTTACTAACTAAACCAATTAATATTAACATTTTCACATCAACTACTCTTTTAATTCTCCCTTTTGTGTGAGCGGACTATTTAAGTACATGTACCAATCTTTAAACTTTTCTAGTCTAATATGTTCTTATTTTTGTATGAGACGGTCTTACAGTAAGACGCATCCCATATATAAGTAAATAGCTTAACTAATACAGATTATTTGCATATTGACTTCTTATTTTGAGTTCGTCTCACCGAGAAACAATCTTTCACAAGAGTAACTCTTTCTAAATTATTCTTAAACTTCTTTGGTCGTGTCTACTCCCTCCGCCCCTTTGCATTTGTTACACTACATTTTAAAGTTCACTTTGATCAACATAATATAGTAAATTCTAAGGAACACATAACGTTATCTTGATCTACAATATGATTCTAATATTTTATTTGAGTATCTACCATAACATACCCTTTGTTATGCTTTTTTTATTACAAGGTAGGTGGTAATCTAGATGAAAATCAAACTCAAAATCTTTTCTTAAAAAGTGGTATCTGTTCTCCAACTGAGATAAGAGTCGATTTTTTTTTTGCTCTTAATACACCATCCCCTAAATATTACCAATCAAATCAAAAGAAAGACAAAGAGGATGAGAATATATCCAAATAAGACTATACCCACCAATAAAAAACCACAAAATGAGATTTTTTCCTAACCAAAATATCTTCACCACAGCAAGAAACATGGTCCACCACTTGATACACAAACATCAGTTCCATCTCCTACAATCTAAGACCTGCAAAAACTAACCCAGAACTAGAACAAATTCCAATCACAGTAGTGTTCTAATTTTTAAGTCATAAAAATGGCAACTTTCACTTCAATTATACAGAACCAATCAATTTCATCTTCATTATATCAAAAATTTCAAGATTCATCTTATCTTTACTCAAACTCTGCTCAATCATCTTCTTTAATGATCAGTTCTGCAAGAACTACAGGCGGTTTACACTACCGATGTTCGCCTGTGGGATTAAGCATCCGAAATGCAGCAACTAGACCTGCTAAATCACCAGGTACATAAGATTTTTTGGTTTTAGAATATGTACATGGACAGAGTAAAAACATGCAATAATTTATTACGCCCGATTAATCTTATATGTTATAAATTTTTGGGGCTATAAAAAGATAATCAAGCTAAAGAAAAAGTAACATATGAACTAATGTAAACAAAAGTAACTTAAACTGGATCATGCGCAGTCGGGCACCTTGCACGTCCCTAAAACCACCATGATCATGTATCCTGACTTTCTGGTTGATTATTTTGGAGGGATTAGCTGAAGAAGAGTGGAAGGTTAAGCGCGAAGTTTTGCTCAAGAACAAGGTATGGTGCTCAACTGCTCAGTGCTCATCCTGCTGTTTTGTTTTAGCCCCCTTCTGGACATCTCAGATTAAAGAGTGAACATGCCCGACTATCTAAGATACTAGCCAGACACTAGAAGTTTTCAAAACAAACCGGATGACCCAAAATTTACCCGAACTTGTAACAGAATCCAATTTGACTCGATTGCAAAAATGATTTACAATTATGTAAAATGGACACAAAACCCTATTCCAAACCGACCCAAAACACCTGACCCGATGACACGAATAAACACGTCTATCAGAAACAACGTAGTCCGTAGTAGTGTCGAATGTGTAGTCGAGACTTGGAAGAGAGATGAAATGAACTACTCTTGTGAGAAACCGTCTCTCAATGAAGCGACCTCAAAACCAGGAGCCCACATGTATGAGGGCATGTCTCACAGTGAGACCGCCTCATACAACAATTTGTGAGATGAAATTTGTGATGTGTCACTTACAGACTGTGAGGTAAAAGGTGCACGTGTGATACTCTTACCTTCTCTTACACCAGAAAAATCATAGCAAGATACACTGAAAAGAGGGTGCATCCTGCTAGGTATCCTGACCAAAATGTTAGTATTAATCTCAATAACCTTGCAGGTAAGAAGTGTAGATCCGAAAGAAGCTCTGCGTCTACAGAAGGAGAATAACTTTGTGATTCTTGATGTACGGCCAGAAGCAGAATTCAAAGGGGTGAGACAGTTGATTTAATTGCATATAGCCAAGCTTAGTGCAATCTGAAACTCGGACTACTCAAAAGTGCAGCATGAATTACTCAGTCGGTTTATGTTTTGAATTTTTGACAGGGCCATCCACCAGGGGCAATTAATGTGCAAGTATACAGACTTATAAAGGAATGGACGGCATGGGACATTGCCAGGCGAGCTGCATTTGCATTTTTTGGCATCTTTTCAGGCACTGAAGAAAATCCAAACTTTCTACAAGGTAAGAATGGGCAGCATTCAGTATATCAATGTCTATTATGATGAATGCAAGTGACTCACCGCCTATCGATCATTTCCTTTACATTGACAGAGGTTGAATCAAAAATCGACAAAAACGCCAAGATCATTGTGGCCTGTTCATCTGGTGGCACTATGAAACCCACCCAAAATCTTCCTGAAGGTCAACAATCAAGGTACACAAGATAGTTCTCAAACAATTTCATCTATAATTCCTTACTATTTATACATCTAGTTTCATCCCATGTTTTATAATCCTCCTTCACGGTGAAAACATTGATCAAACTACATATTACTATCGGTTTATTTAGACCTTATTCAATAAGCTTTCTTTCGAGAAGCATGATTTACACAATATATAACAATAGTTCTAACCTTATGACTTGTGCCAACCGCAAAATCCCGTATCCAGGTCATTAATAGCAGCCTATTTGCTTGTACTCAATGGTTACAAGAACGTCTTCCACCTAGAGGGAGGTCTTTACAATTGGTTCAAAGAAGATCTTCCAGGAGTTTCAGAAGAATGATATAAATCATGATATCATGAAGTTAATTTTGTACGTGTGCTAGACATCCTGTATGTATAAACAATGAGTTTGCCTTACATAGAGCTGCAGTTATCTTCGTCAACATGACCCGAGCATTCCTTGTACATTTTCATCGAGAAAATTGCACATCTGTATTGATATAGTTGGCTGTCACTTAAAAAAAATAATTATCGGAAGCTTATTTGTATTATGTCAAGCCAATATAAGAACTCATGGGGATCGTTCAGTGGTTGTTGTGACCAACATTTCGTTCGCAGTAAGTTCAGAAATCTTTATAATAACAATTTTTCTACTTTGATACAGGTGATATTTTGTTCTCTATCCTAGAAGCTCAAAAGGCTCGTGAATCTAGGTGTCAATTCGCATTGGTAAAGAATCAATCACAGAACCATCCATGACACCACTAAATTGTAGACCATGATCATATGTAGTGATTCGTCATGGAGAAATTTAGAGGTAATTAAATGATCAGAAAAAAAAAAAAAAAAAAAAAAAAAAAAAAAAAAAAAAACTAAAGGGTAAATATGATATATCTCAAAATGATAATTAAATCAAAAGAGTTACAAAAACATTTGATTTTAAGTGTAACATACAGTTCTGTTAGAAGGGAAAGATACCTCTTTCAAATGGTGCAAAACTGAAATATTCACCAATGTGCATTGCAGAATCCAAGAGTTGACAATCCTTCAAGTTTCGTAAAGAGAAACAACCTCCATGAGTGTCGTATACATTGCAAAATAAAATATGAATCCTGTTGATTGATTTCATGCTCATGAAATCATTCATACAATTATCAACACCGGTCCCTTCGACATCCTTGAGCTCTAAGTTTACTTAGGCTGATAAATATTTGCAACTGCACAGTAGTTTATGCCTCTTTATGATTTCAAAGAAGCTCTTGCCATTTCAAGAGCACCCTCATAAGTCTTATTTCCACCAATAAAACCACTCATATGCACAAATACAGAGTCAGGGATCCCTGCTATCTCAGAGAGTTCTTTTCCCTCCAAACCTCTCCACTGATGAGGTAAAGGCTTCCGACTTTCAAATCTATATGGTCCAAGTGCCACTGCCTGAACACGCCATGAAGTTTGCCTATCATCCTGCATATAGAAAAAAGGATAATGAGCAATACGTTGTATAACGCCATGTTCAAGGATCAATCATGTCGTATTATTCTTTGTCAGGATTAAGACTTTAGCATTGTTTTGTGTTGTGAATATGGGCACATATGTTAGAGAAAGGAGATGGCATGAGGAAGAACTAACAATGCACAACAACCACAAAGCATGAACAATGCTTTATAGACAACAACACGAGTATTTAATGGTACGTTAAGGAACACCCTTCCCAAATCAAAGATTTGTATTTCTTAATGACAATTCAACAATCATATTAAGACTCCCTCTCTCAAACACACCCTCTAGTGTTTGGAAACAATATGCACTCCCATGGAGTTTTGTCACATACAAACACTTTTGTTCCCTCTAAGGATTCAACTACCCAAAATCAAAGTGTTTGCGATCTTCCCCATGCTTTCTTCTGACCTTGGGAACCCCATTTTATAAGCTCAAAGGTCAAAGAAGTCATACATAGAAATCCCCAAAAGAAGTCATTCATGGGTGATTTTGTTTTTCACTCAACAATCTCCCCCTCAAGACCAAATCTACCCCCTTCATCAAATGTCACCCTTCTTGGTGCCCAAATTAATCATCAATGGATGATTTGGTTCTTGGCTCAAAAATATGTGTCCTCTTTGATTATGTACAAAAGCATTCACAACCAACCCCTACACCCATAACAAAAGAAAATACAAAAAGGTGAGCTGGTAACTCAAGATACAAGCTATATGCAAACATTACCTCATAGATAACATATTTGATGAAAGGCTCAACCTTCATTTCCTCCTCAAGCTCAAAGATGTGAAGCTTCCACTTTTCACAACCAAAAACAGGAGATTAGTGAAAAGCAATAACACCTTCCAGTTCCCGTGGCAGTTCTCTTTACATTAGAAAGGGATAAACAGGGAAAAGGTCAAGAATAAAATAAATTACATACAGTTTCCATAAAACATTAGAGAAAGAGGTTTTCTCTTAACCTTCCTTTGAAAGGAACAAAAGCAAAAACAGATAGAGGCCAATAACAGATTAAGGCTTATGGAAGAGAAAGTTGCTAAAAAAATTAACTACATGTATTAAAGCACGACTATATTTGAATTTTAGGGAATTCTTCACAGCAAAAAGATGAACAAAAAAACTAGGAAGCTAGTTAGGCATTTCAATTCAATTGTGTCAGCACACTACTTACAGGACAAGATTTCTTGAGCACCATGATTTCTCCACTAGAATCAATATCATGCCTTGTAGCAAGACACTCCATAACGATGGATCTAGCAGGTAACCAAGATTGTTTATGAAAATGGATGCTCTGTGACAGAAAATAGCTGAATGTAAACAAAGGCAAAGGAATCTTTGTGTCAATGCATCCAGCAACAGCCGAGTATCACAAGATAAAAAAGGAAACGAGAAAATTTATAAGTATGACGACACAGCACAAAGCCACAAATAATTTCACCTCCAAGAATTCACTCCCTGCCAGTGCCATTGCCTTCTGAAAGGCATCATTTTCCCGCTCGGCTGACTGATCAGGATCTGTCCAGCTAAGATTTAATCTTCCCACTCTAGATGATAAGTATGTGTTAATGAAATATTTAGGAGTTGCATCTATATAATATTGATTGATTCCATTATCAACAGCATCAACTGCCTGCCATAATAGGTAGAGTGCATCAATCTCTGTTATCAATAAGTAAATAATAAAAATCAGAAAAGAGTAAAAGACAAAATAAATATAGAAGTTGGGTCCCAATAAACCTCCTCTTCTCCTCACTCTGATCTCAGAAAAGAAAATAGAACAATACCAAAGCTGTCAAAGCCTTAATCTCATAGAAGAAAATGAGGTCACATAGCTAGTCTCTTTGAATAATTACCATAACCCAAGGCCAAATTCAAATCACCCGATGTGGGTCCATATGAACACCAAAGAAAAATGAATCATCTTCTTTCGAAGTCTACTGAAGGACATATAATCAACTTTTTTCAATAAAAATTTAAATGAGCGAGAACCCAACTGAATTTGCTGGAGAAATCAGTTATGTACAGAAAACCAACTGGTTGATCATTAGTACCTCACTATGAGACATGATATCATCCTAGTGTAAGAAATGTACTTCACAAAAGTACACACTAAGAAACAAAGAACCTAAGAGAGCTTGTATCACCATATGACATTTCAATAGATGAGGAAATGCATTCTACACCAAAACTAGAGCTTCCAAAGTTGTGTGTTGAATGAACATCTTCGAAGACATGCAAGGCCAAGCAAACTCACTGATGTTTTGGAAGATACTAAATGTGATCAATAAGACGACATAGCAAGTCTAACAAACTTAGGTCCATGCCACCATTACTTTTCACTTTGAACACATAACATCTGAATAAAACTAAAATGATAAGCATTCTCTCCAGAGGCAAACAAAATATAAATTGTATCATGTCTCATTTCTATATCCTGGCTTTGATTCTGCTAAAAATTGGCCAATGTTCTCTCAGAATCTTCTCTCGAGAAGGTATCAGAAAAGTGCTCATCTTCTTTGCACTCCCCTTGTTTTACTAGGTCGTTTAAAAAGATTTATGTGCTTGGCACACTCCCAAATCCAATTATCCTTGAATGTGCAGGGAGTATGACTCTGTTTACCATATAAATCATCTGATGCCATTTCTGCCCAAACTCCCGAAGCCAAATCAAAGACAGGTAGAATATATGGTGAGTAAAGTTTCATAGTGAAAAGAGGATGTATCAAACAAAGCACTCAGACCATTCTAAACTGATCAACCAGAGAAAAAAATATCATACACTAAGTCACAAGGAACTAGTAAAATATAACGTAACAAAATACTTAGGCAGACATTAGGAGGAACGCTGGACAACCATTCAGCAGACTGATCAACTATGTAAAGTTTGACTACCTCAACAAAATTCTTGTAAACAGCTAGAAACAAGCGATGCACATCTGGGTGTTCCTTATCAAGTTGAAGCTCCTTTGCGATTATCTCCTTTCCATAATGCTATAAGAGAGAAAAGAAAACAGATATCAACACGAATGTTAAATTACAAACCAGCAACAACAATTATCAGCTAGCAAAACTTAATCTTAAATGCAGAAAGCACTCATCAAAATCTTATGTGGCTATCATCATATACACTAGTCTTCTAAGATGTAAAAGATCAACACATAATGTCAAGATCCAAATGAATATATTCAGGAGCACTTTTCACAATTATATATGTTAGAGTTTGATCCAAATAAACCAAGAAAGAATTCAAGAAAGATCAAAAACAGAAAATGCAAAACAAAGAAAACAACACACAATTTGGAAGGTGGAGAAAATCCTAATATCAATGTGATATTAGACTATAAAACTCCACCCTTAACAATTGAATGAATATGAATGCTCTTGGGTATTAAATACAAACTATAATCCACTCTTGATGAGAATCCCCCTTAGGATTGTAAAAAAACCCCAAAACCTCTCACTAAAACCCTAAGTATTTGAATGTGGTTCTTAACTCAATTCCCAGTTGCGAATCAACAAATGATCTTACATACATATGTACAATGATATACAATAGCCTTATATAAGCTTTGGAGCCATAAAAGGAGATAAATGAATGCCCATGAACTGCTTTGAAAACTGTCGCTTAAAACAGAATATCCCGAACATTCACTCGACCGGGTCGAGCGATACATGTGAGGTCTAGCGGGGGTCGAGCGAGGGATCAGAATGTAAACAGAAGCTTCTAATCTCTTGCTCGATTGGTCGAGCAACCAGTCTGGGTCGAGCCTGGGTCGAGCAGGCATCAGGTAACAAAACTAAACAGTCCCAATCATACGCCATTCATCAACAACCCACATAACACCTCAAACATCCAAGGAACATATACATCACATCCTCGAGCCCTTGAACAACTTAAATTTACAAATCTCTAACAATTAATCTCATGTTTAGTATGTTTAAAATAAGAAAAAGGATATAGATACAAGTATACAAACTAAACCTTCAATTATAAAGTTTCAGACATTCATCCTTGCAGTTACAAAGATGCTATTTCAAAGTGACAATTAAGATAGCACATACATACCATGAGTTGTTTCCCAAATCATAATAAAAGTGGATATATTTCATAAACCATTTTAGTTTAGCCCATTGGAATTACTAGAATACTCAAAATAATCAGAAACCTTAACTTCCAAAACAATTCACAAAAGCAACCCCAATAAATAATCACCCACCTAAAAAAAAGTATACAAACAACATAAACGTGTCTGTCCACATCCACAGTCCACAACGAAACAAAAGTGAAATGCCAAGTACTAAGATCATCTGGAAGAGTGCTCAGAGAAGCAATAATGTGGCTCTAACTTGAAAAGTTGCAGAATGCTGCAGAAACTTGCTGGAATGTATGCTTGAACAAGCAAAGAAGGGGCAGCAAGGCAAAGGATTTTAGATGAGGCTGATCGAATGAGAATTCGGTTTGCTCAAATGAGCAATATGCAAATGGCCAGACTGTAGCTTTATGGGAATACTACTCGATGAGCAGCAGAGTACAAGAACAAGATCTTGTCCGAGCAAGTGTGCATTGAATTGAACAGCCAGTGCAGCTTCAAGAGGAATATTGCTAGGTCTAGTTTCAGGTGTGCTCAGGCGAGCCAAAGGCTTGCCCTTGCGAGAACTGTTTGTGCTTGAACTAACATGTTTTCTCTGAACATTGAGTTTTATGTCTTGCATGCGTTCTAACTTTGACAGGTTCTAAAAACAATTTCTCTGAACTTTTGTGGTCTTTAAGAAAGCTTCATGAAGACCAAATTAATTTGCGGTGAAAATTCCAAGAGAATTTGTAGAGTGTAGAATGAGAAGAGAACACCACCATTAACTGGGAGTAATCTTGTTAAAAACTACTCCATTTGTTATTGGGTGAAGGTAGCTCAAGGAGCTTGTCGAAGCTAAAGCTAAGTTAATTGACAAATACAAGTGAGAAAGTGCAAACACTAAACTATGAGTGTTTTGTCTTCCATTGTAGGCAGGGGCAAAGCCGGATTTTGAACTAAGAGGGTCAAATAGTCGATATACATGGAGTTGAAGCTTCCCTATTATTTTGCCTTTAAAAAAAATCAAGTATTTTTGACTCCTTATATTCGCCTTAGTAAGCCTCAAAGATAAACACTAATACAATTAAGATAGCAAAAACACAAACACAAAAAAAAAGATCAATATTATGAAAGAGAAAGAGTATGACATCATAATATAAATTTGTTAGTTTGTTTAATAAAAAAGTTACAAGCATAAATTGGAATTGAACCCATGACCTTAAGTTCCAAATGTACTACTCTAAGTCCCTAACCATTGAGTCATAGACATTTATTCACTCTTCATAATATATATCATATATTAGCAAGAGATTCAAAGCTAAAAATACAAAAGATTGCGTTTTTAACGAGGGGTCATGCCTCCCCGGCCCCACTGTAGCTTCGCCCCTGATTGTAGGAGCAACCACAACTGAAGGTGTTTGCACTCGAGGAATGAACACTTAGCGGGTGGTAGTGAGTTTCCAATCAGCTGTAATTTTATATTAACTACATAGAAGAAATCCGAATTATTAAATATTATGGTTGAAATAGTATCCAAAGATTTATTACTATAAATACTTGTCCATCCTCAATTTTTCCTTTGTATCTGTTGTGCTTACTCAAGGCACATTTCTACTAGCTTACATGTTGATTTAGCTCTGTGTCCTTCTTACCTTTCATTTATGTGTCCAATTCATAGTGCAAAAACAAGGTCGCGGTGGCCGCATTGGCCGTGAAATCATCCGTGTTGGCCGATTAAATCCGTTTTGCTAACGTTACCAAAACTATTTTTGCATTATGGTCCGCTTTCACATCAAAAAGAAACAAGAAAACAGAAAATTACAAAACTATAAAGATCAAAATTTCAAAGAGAAATTTCATCAAACACCTTGTAGACAAGTCCAGCACTACTAAGTTTGGTCCCAAAACCATGACCAAAAACCTCCTCAAAACCCTTCTGATGATGATCATACCGATCTCGGCTCGAATCATAAACTCCACCAACATCTAAGACGGCATCCAAAGAATCCAAAACCTGCCCACAATTCCATAAAACACAAGAATAAAACCTATGTCAATGAATGAATAAATTAAACTAAAAACAGAAAAAACGAAAGTGGGTTTTAGTACCTCAAAATCTCGAGTTCGGATGATGTGAGAGTCAGCGAATTTGGAAGTTTGGCGAAGGATAAAACAGCCGAGAGCTTCGTCGCTGTGGAAGCTGCCATTGTGGGTTCCTACTCGTTTTGGAAGGTGGGGTTTGGATGAGAGAAAATGGCGAAAATTTGGTTTAAATGAATTTGTGAAGGATGAAATTTTAGGGTTCGGTCGACGGAGAAGAAATTGTAGCGGGGAACTCCATTGCTGTAGCCGTAGTTTTGTTGCTGCCATAGTTGAGATTCTTGAGAGGAATACCGTTGGAACTTGAGGGAAGGCGGGAATGATTACAGAAAGTTAGGTATAGCAACGATTCGGTTACGGTTTGGGTTGGATTCGAACAAAAACGGGCTGAGTTGACTCGTATTAGAAAGAAAAACAAACTCAAATAGGCAAGACCGTTAGGGTTAAATAAAGTTTGGTCTAAACGGCAAATGTAATCATAATTTAAATATTTAGTTTTTTTTTTGAACGGTACGTATTAAAATTGGATAAGATCAAGAGTAACCAAAGATACAAGACTTTGAGGGAAGGGATACATATAGATAGTTATCTCCTGTAGAACCCAAGTTCCACCTAGACACCATATGAGGCGCGGTGTTGCCACTACGACGAACCACACTACGGCTAACACCCCTAAAGGAGATCAGTAGAGAGCAGATCCAATCAAGGAGAACATAAAAAAGAAAATTAGCCAAGTGTAGAGTTGGTAATCTCCTTGAACATAGTTGCATTATCCCCTTCAAGGTGTATAAGAGAAACCCATTCTGATGGCTAATTCCACTCCAAACACAACAGCAGCAAGTTCACTTACAGGCGTCCACCATGTCGCGTGTACTCTTCAAACACCAATAGCTATTAGATTACCTTGAGCATCATGACATACAACTCCCAAATCCCTATCAGTACGATGTGTCACATGATCGCATCGACATTGATTTTAACCCAATTGGATTCTGAAGGAGACCATAGAGAAGGCAAAGAGATGGGCCGACCTTGAGGAGCAAAGACCTTGCTAGCATAGGATTTGTATTCCCAGACCATGGTAGTGAAGCTAATGACGACATCAACAATGTTTTTAGGTCAATCTTCAGAGATCACTTTATTTCTCATATGGTTTAGCCCACATAGCAGTAGCTATCAAAATCAGCATGTCATTCGAAGCGTTTTCCACCAACCAGCCAAACATATCACTGAAGGAAGTTCTCAGGGCCCTCGCAAGCAGTAACCCTCCTCGATGGTCATCCCACACTGCCTTATCCAATTTCCAATCCACAAGAACATGACATATGGATTCTGCATCATCCTGGCATCGATCACATAATGGGGTGTAATAGTCTGGGTTAAAGTGAACCGGATATTCACATGTAAATATGAATTTCGGATTACACGTCAGACATTTAATTGTTTCTAAAATCGATGACGTTCTAGAGATAAAGAAATAAGTAATCAAAGGAAAACAATAAAAAATAAATCAGCGGAAGTCTTCAAATTTACAACTTGAGAGCCTAAAGGCCGCATCAAAACCAGATAAAGTCCAAAATATAGCGTACTTGCTAAAAAAAATTTAAGCGATAACTAGAAACGATATAAACTTAGATATGTAGTCAGCACATTAACAGGTTCTAACATTTGAATCCTCACACACCAGCCCCACCTGCAAATCTACCTGTTAGTTGTCAAACGACAACATCATAGCAAGCACCAAAGACCACAAACCAATACACGTCAGAGACTTCATATAATGTATTATACAGGCTACATACAAGCAAAGGCTCTAATAGTTAAAACTCCTTTCAAATTATTTTTGGTGTCTAAGCCTTAAGAGATAAGCAACATCACATAATCGAATGAACACAACATTACTTCACATAATCAATTACAAAAGCATGGTCTAAGCGTGTACCAGATAGCATGGTAAATCAATTCAAGACACTTTCACAACCTCTTATGAACCGAGGTCCTAAACACAAATACACACACAAAATAAAAAAACACGTATTAGAACGTGTTTATACATTCAATTCATTTTATACCATCAAGGCATCACTAAACTTCATAATTTTAAATGATTAAATATTAATCACAATAATTTCTTAATTTTAAAATGCAACCAGAAAATTTATTGGTCTTTTCGGACAGTTTCGAAAATTCAAACAGAAAATCCAACTTCATTACTATATCCGGAAGGCATCAATTATGCTGAGTACCAAATTTCACAATTTTTAACTCCCATTTACTATTTTTAACTAATTTTAGCGTTTAAGTGACCTTTAGTGCAATTGGTGAACGAAACGACAAACAAAACACACTCGAATGTCGAGGTTTGTGGCGCGCCTGTCGAGATACACCTATTGTCTAGATTTTTATTATTTCATTTAAATATTTATATTCCTTTAATTCTTTTATTTTAAATTCAACAATTTCTATTCTTAATATTTACAGTTCAACACATATTACCACAAATCCTTCTTAATAATGAAATAATCAAAATATGAGCATTCACACATACACAAATCTCAACATCAAATTAAAGACAACATAAAAAGAAAATATAAATAATTATATTAAAACATTTTTTATCACTCATCAATTATATAAATATATATATTTTTCTCCTTTATGCATAAAAATAAATGGAAAAATTATTGTGAATAATCCAACCTATTTTCAATTACCTGTCAATAATCCCACCTTTTGAAAATTTTTTAATAATCCAACATTTGCTTTCAGTTTGTTGCTAATGGACCCTTTTGAAATTGACCTGCTATATCAGGTTACTTCTCATCTTCTCCTTCTTTAAAATAATACAACCTATTTTTCATTACCTGTCAATTATCCCACCTTTTGAATTTTTTTTAATAATAATTCAACCTTTGTTTTCATTGTGTTGCCGATGTACCCTTTAAGAAGCTAAATACTCAATTTCTCTTTGCCACTAGTTTATAATAATCCAATATATCTCATCCATATATTTTAAGTCTCTTTTAATTTTTTTTTAACACATTTTCTCTTCAATTATTATCAAAAAATTCATGTTTTTTAAAATATTCAATTTCTCTTTGCCACTAATTAAAAAGGTATTTTACTTTGAAAGGATGTGAAGAACTTACGACTATTATTAATTTTTTATAATTATATTGATTATAAAATTTTAACATGTAAATTTAAACTTGATAAAGATAATATATAACGGGTTAGCGGGTACACGACTAAATATATTTTATAGCCCATGACCCAACCCGTTTAAGGCGGTCGGGTACCTGACCCGAATTATATTATTTTTGAAAATCCAATTTAGGATGCAGGTCAGCGGGTTGGTGAGTCGGGTCAAGCGGTTCGGATTTTTCAACACCCTTAGTTGATGGGATATGTATGTAAAAATAATTACTATTTATACAATGATCATCTTCATAAGCTTGGGAAATAATAACAATTTCAATTAGCTTCTTAAAGGGTCCATTGGCAACAAACAAAAAGTAAAGGTTGGATTATTAAACAAAATTTTAAAGGTGGAATTATTGGCAGGTAATGGAAAATAAATTGGATTATCATAAAGAAAAAGAAGATGAGAGGTAACCTGATATAACAGGTCATTTCTTTGAAGGGTTTATTGGCAACAAAATGAAAGCAAAGATTGGATTATTAAAAAAATTTCAAAAAAAGAGATTATTGGCATGTAATTAAAAATAGGTTGGATTATTCACAATAACTTTTCCTTTATTATATTGTATGATGTATGATTTTAGTTGTTAGGTACAAGACGTACAACACAAACCAAATTTTTATGGTCCATTACTAAGATAAGATATTAATAGATAAAAATAAGATTTCATATATATTACTATTAAAAAAAATTCAAAAGGTGGAATTATTGGCAGGTAATGAGAAATAGATTGAATTATTATAAAGAATGAGAAGATGAGAGGTAACCTGATAGAGCTGGTCAATTTCTAAAGGCTCCATTGGCAATAAACTGAAAACAAAGGTTGGATTATTAAAAAAATTTCAAAAGGTGAGATTATTGAAAAGTAATTGAAAATAGGTTGGATTATTTACAATAATTTTTCTATAATAAAAGAGTTGAATAATTTCAAATGGTGGCCTTACTATATATGATGATTTGGTAAAAATCTATTGGCTGCCTATTGCTAAGATGTTTTCAATAAATGTCAACGAATTTATAAGTGCATATTAAATTTGCTCTCTTAGACTTCTTTTACAAGTTGTAGGTTTAACTTAAAATTGTCATTGTTTGATAGTAAGAGAATCTTTCATAATTTAATATTTTTTCACAAAATCTTGTGAAAGACAGTCTCTTTGAGAAACTATCTCTAATTGGACCGGCCCATAAAAGAAAACGTAAAGTAAGAATAGGCATTAAGCTTTAATGGACTAGGCCTGAAAGACGTCTCTTAGGACACGGGTTGTATTAGAATTTACTAACTTTTTCCCTTTATTAGAATATATTAATTTTTTCCTTTTCTAGCCTTTTTTCTTTGTCATTTCTCATTATTTTATAACTTTTTTTCCATTTAAAATTAGATATAAATAGTTAATTCATGTAAATTTATTTTATTATCTAAAACTAATTTTTCCATGTGTAGTAGACAAAGATTCATTCTTTAACCCAAATTTCTCCTAAAGCTACTAACGTATAAAGTTTTTTAAAAAAATATTTTAAATTATTTATTTACGTGATTAAAGCTTTAATGAAAAGAAAATTTCTCTTGCAAACTTGATTCAAAAGTGTTATTATTAGATAGTAGTAAATCTCAATAAAAATAATTTATTTTCTGTATGATGCGATTTTATTAACACATTCGGTTTCTCAAAACTTGATTTTTTAATATCTCCACCTTAGAATTTATCACAATCACAAGTATGTTATAATTTTTTTTTTGTTTATATCTATTATTACATTTTATCAGAACTTGATAAATTTTATGACGATAATATCTAATTGCATGACTTAGAAATTAAATTTATGCACATATACTAATAACATTATAATTATAGAAATGGCTTAATCTTTTTTTGTTAAATACGTTTAATTAATTTTAGCTTCAATCATCTTTTTTTGTTCTAACAATATCATTTAGTTATTTTGTTCTATTAAATGAAAAAATGCAACTATATATAATTCAATAATAAGGGGTATTTACATGATTAATTACATCATCTAATAATTTGATGGCCTCCTTTGTAACATATATAAAAAATAAACCAACAAACACTACAAATTTTTAATATTTTAAATTATAAATTAAATTACTGTATCTGTTCCTCTGGAATAACACCTTGTTACTAAAAAAAACTATTTAGTATCATGCTCCATTTACACTCAAATCTAAAGATTCCTCCCTCCTACTATTTTTTAACCTTAACCTTCCATACATTTTTTGAATTTCTCTTATGGCATTAAGACCCTCTCTCCTAATTTTAATCTCTGACCTGTCTAATTTCTCTGGACTTGGATCTCTACCCACATTTAATTCTTGACCCGATCCATTTGAATATTTGCTTCCATCAACTTCACCTTGTAATACCTTAATAATTGCTTTTATAGCTCGATTAGGAGATAACCTATTTGATATCATAATCTCACCAACCTCAGCTGGGCTGACTCGTGATAAATTTTGTTGAAACAAATCTTCCACTTGACCAAATAACTTGTGTTCTTTTACACCCAAATGACTCAAAGCCAAAGCTTTGAACCCATTAAAATCACAAAATGGGAAGTGAATATGAACATCAACCCGACCCGGTCTTAGAACCAATGGGTCAATAGGATATTTACAATTCATTGTAAAAACCATAACCCTTTCATCACCACAACTTGACACAACACCGTCCATAAAATTCAATATTGTGGATAAACTCACACTATTTTCCTTACCCATCAAATACAAATCCAAATTCTCCACTAAAATCAATGACTTTCTAGTAGTTTGTAACAACAAAATTTTCAAATCAGACACATCATAAGCCTTCGAAAGATCAATATCATATATATCATACGATAAAAAATTCGCCATAGCAGCTGCAAAGCTAGACTTACCTGTACCGGGTCCACCATAAAACAAATAACTCCTCCTCCAAACACGTCCAATTTTATTATAATATTGCTTAGACTTCAAAAACAATTCAAGATCATTCTTAACCTTACTCTTAACATCATTATCTAACACAATACTATCAAATGATGAAGGATGAACAAAAGGAAAAGATCTCCACCGTTGATTAAACCCATCATCACTAGATGAACGGTTAAGAAAAACCCTCAAATCTTTTTTCTTATGCTCAATATCATCAACTACTTTATAAATATGTTGCATATATGACACCAAAATTCTTTTCTTATCTTTAGCCCTAATCTTCAAAATAATCTCATTTCCATTATTATTATCATATTTTTTAATAATCCAAATTATTTTAGCTTGTAAAAATGAATCTAAAACATATCCGTAATTAGTGTCTAATGACACAATAATATCACCTTGTTTATCCCCTGAAAATAAAGCTGCAAAACCCGAATCTTCTAATGAAGGTAATGATTTTATGTAAGAAAATATTTTTCTATACAAAATATTTTCTTGTAAATGATGATTATATTGTGGGATTTTATATAAAGAATATACATGAAATTGATCTAAGAGATGGATTAAGAAATTTTTAATGA
The DNA here is from genome assembly GCF_026212465.1 of Amaranthus tricolor. Taxonomy (NCBI): domain Eukaryota; kingdom Viridiplantae; phylum Streptophyta; class Magnoliopsida; order Caryophyllales; family Amaranthaceae; genus Amaranthus; species Amaranthus tricolor. The sequence goes on along the minus strand of NC_080048.1, from coordinate 5,688,125 downwards.
TGAAAAAAATGGATGTATTAATGATAATTTTAATTAGGGAAAACAAAATGGGTGTAATTAGCAACCATAATAGAATGGTGATCATTTTGGGGTGTGATGATGATGAATTTTGATGGGTTATATGTGTATAAATATATGATGTAAATAGAAAATTAAAGTAGATTTCGGTCGTGATAGGGGATTGAATTTTGTTTTATATTATAATTAAATAAATATATAAACTAGTCAAAGGAAAAGGAAGATGCATGGATAGACATTTTTTTTTGTGAGGAGTAGTAGAAGTATGACTAAAAAGATGAATATATTTGTGACGTTGGATTGTTGAAAATTGGGGTTTAATTTGAGGGATGCTCTAAAAATGGTAATGATAACGAGAGTAATGGGGTAATTGTAATGTTATATATGAGCGAAATTATATTTTTTAAAACAGTCTAAAAAGTAATTTTATATTTTTATAGTACGAGAAATGTTGATTTTATTTTTTAATATAAATTTTTTTTTAAATGTAACTAATGCGATGTGAAATAATATATTTTTGTGTTTACATAATGTTTGGAGGGGTAATCACAAACTAAGAAAAAATATCTTTGTAATTTGTAATAATTTGGGTATAGTATCATATTTTTTGTTTTATAGTTGTTGTTAGGTAGGAGTCTAAGACTCTTAAAAAGTCAAAGATAATAATGTTAAAAATTAGAGCCATCAAGGGCTTAAGAAAGTTGCAAATAAAGGCTAATCTATTAAGGTATGGTAGGACACGAAATTCACTGTTATTTGAACTTTTTATATATTAAAGTGATTTAAAAGTTATATGTATCTTGGTTTTTTTGTAAATTTTAATTATTAGACCAACTTTTAATTTGATGATATTAAATAAACAGTTTATATTATCATAATATGTATTAGATTAGCTATTTAATCTATGTATAAGTTGTGTTTTTAGGTGAGTTTGACTCATATAATAATTTGTCATTTAACTATATTTTAGTTATTATAAATTGTTTTATAAGACGTTTTTATTGTAATATGTGCTTCATATATAGATTAAATAGGTTAACTCACAAATTATTGTATGACTTCTGTGAGTTCATGGTGCAATAAAATATTTAACGTAGATTCAAAATAAATAAAAATAATTAAAATAGAAGAGACTAGTAATATTCAAAGTAGATGCTTCAATCGTTTGAAAGGTTCGTTGTTTTAGGAAGAAAAAAAAAAGAAAATGAGATATTCAAATGTGGCATAAAATGGGCAAGTTAGGCAAAGTGGTCGTCGCCGTGTGGGGTAGAGTGGTCTTCAGTCGTAGTTTATACTTCATAGATGTCTCTCTTTGACGCCCAAAGCCTCAAAATTATTTCGTCCGTCTTATTTAATTTATATTATTTTTCATTTTGATCTGTTCCATTTAATTTGTATTATTTTTATTTTTAGATTATGACCCACCATTTCTTTTTAATCTTATTTATATATTTTAACTCTCTTTTAATTTCATCCACACAATTTATTATCTCTCTTCATTTATTATCATTATCCACCTTTTTCTTAAAAAACAATAATTTTATATTTAATGCAAATTATTTAGGATAGAGAGAGTATACTCTAATTAGTTTTGTTTTTTTTTAATCTCATTTGAAAATTCTATTAAATTTGATCCGATCAAAACTTATTTGATATATATCAAGTTCTTATCAAATTTAATGATATTTTAATTTTTTACATTAAAATTTCAAGTTGAGACTATTATTTTTGATCAATTTTGAAATTTGAATTATATTTTTATAATTAAGAATTGTAAGATTTTTTTGCAAAACTATGAAACTAAATGGATTTTTTTTTGTTTTTTATAATTCGAGAATTTAGATGAGCTTGCGTGTACCAACTATTCTCATGATCTAAAGTTAAGAACCAGGAAAACCCGCATTGACCCTAAGAAGTTATCACCAATTAATATTTATTAAAGTATTTTATCTGGCCTGATTCAATTTGATCTGAATATTTCTGATCTGGTCTGATCTGATTTAATTACATTATTATTATTATTATTATTATTATTATTATTATTATTCAATTAAAAAACTAATTAATTATATATTATTATATTTTAATTAATTAATTATATTATTATTATTATTATTAGAATTATAATTTATTTGTTCATTTTTTATTATTATTTAATTAATAAAGTTATTAATTAATTAATATTAATATTTTTTAATTAATATTATTATTATTAGAATTATTATTTATGTATATATAACTATTTTATTAGTTAAGTAATTAAGTAATTAATTAATATTTTAATTGATTAAATTAAATTAATTAATAATTTTACTATTATTATTATTATTATTATTATTATTATTATTATTATTATTATTATTATAACAATTACAATAACAATAATAATAGGGGGGACCACACTGTACATTTACTCCAGCGAAATAGGCGTGAAGTTTTGGCACAATTTGGTTCGAGACATGCTTGTAAATATCTGTTGCAAAGCAGGGATTTCGGTACGTAAGGAGGCACCATTGGGGTTCTATTCAGAGACAGGGAAATATCTTAGACCTGCGAATATCCTTCTCTTCAATTGGTTACATGGAAAAGAAGCATAAGTGGATGTAACCGGAGGCACGCCCTTTGCTGGCAAGAGTCACCTCATAGGCACCTGATGCATCTTTAGCCAATGTTGCAGAAAGAAAGAGGAAGAAATACGCTGCAAAGTGTGAGGAGAATGATTACAAATTCATACCGTTCGCTTTTTCCATCTTTGTAGCGTTGGGTGAAGATGCTCTTGACCTGTTAGCAAGGATTGACTCTTTTTCTGTAAGTAACTCAGGCAGCACCAAGTCTAAGGCATACATTTTTCATAGGCTAGCTTTTTGTATTCAAAAGGGTGTGGTGCTCAGCTTGTTGCTCGACTCCTCACCAATTTCCTGTAAAGTCTCTTCTTATGAAATAGAATATGGTTTCTATAAAAAAAATTAATAATAATAATACTAATAATAATAATAGTAGTAATAATAATAACAATAATAACAATAATAATAATAATAATAGTCTTTCAAAAAAAATAAGTAATAATAAGAAATCATGATCTGATCTGATCTGATCTGGTCTGGTCTGATCTGATCCGGTTCGATCTGGTTTGATTCGATCTGATTTCAATAAGAATAAGTAATAAGTTCAAAAAATAAGTTGAAGAGAACATGTAAGGCCACGAAATGTCTAAGAATAACTTTTTCATTGGCTTTTGATTTTTTACCCAATCAATCTCTAATAAACACATCGACTAACAATTAACTTTTACTACTCCAAGGTCTCCATAACAAGTAACAAATCGGTCAGCACTTTCAACTGGTAAGTTAGCCAACAACTTCAGCAAACAACTCTTTGCCAAACAATCAAGAGAAAGATTTCAACCACTAGATCAACTCATAATTTTCAACAAGTTTAAGAGGATGTTTGGTAAATTAGCTTATTAAGCAATTTTAGCTTATTTTGATATAAATAAAGAGTTGAGTGGTCAAACCAGCTAATGCTAGTGTTTGGTGAATAAGTTGGTTGAAACAGTCTACTTATACGAATAAGCTGTTTTTAAACAAGCTGTTTTTAAACAAGCTGCTTATAGCAGCAGGTTTAAAATCAGCTGGTCAAACCAGCTAATAAAATCAACTGATCAAATCAGCCACTATAATCAGCTATCAGGTACCAGCTATCAGCCATTTGTCCATGCGATTCGCTTAAATTAAAATTATTGCAAAGAAAATGAATCTGAAAACAGTAAAGGACACGGTATTTTCCAACAACTTTATGAGAAATTGAAATAAAAGGTAACACAGACACTTGATCAACTAAGAAGCCATTAAACTTTAGTAAAAGGGCAGAATTTCTTTTGTATTTTTTAGCACAGAAAAACAAGGTATTTCCATTTTCAAAGACGAAGGCACAGCCCGTGCAGTAGATGTTCGACTGGGATATTCTAGCTTCCGAAAGATCAATTTGGTGTACATTCGACATTTGATTTTTGTAAACTGGTGCACAAACAACCAACAGAACCGACAGTGCCAAGAATATAGCGAGTTATGATACCAGATATGCAGTTCCGGCTTTGCCAAACATGTTATTCACTCAAGTTGCAGATGTCGATGAATTTCTGAACTGCGTTGTGATATTGCGTTCCCTGTGAAAATACTTCGAGTGTCAATGAATGCCGGTGATGGATTCCGTGTTGCATAGTTCAGGATTAGGGAATGGAATGTTGTTCTTAATAAATGCTGATAATCAAGCCAAGCAATGATTTGTGTGACTAACAATCAAGTCGACCGGGCAAGACTCAATTTACAATCTCACTACATACCATTCCATTCTTAGTTCTTAAGTATGGTGTCTCCCTCCTAGCTTAAGTCAAAATAACTTGTGTGACTTAGATTTACTCCAAAAAGGTGGGATGACTTTCCATGCAATAATTTCAACTATACTTATCTAGAAGATGCCAACAAATGCATTACCGGGAAAAATCCTCTCTATAGAGTAAGTTTAAGGAAAAATTGTCCTGAATAATCCCACCTATTTCCCATCTGCTTTGAATAATCTCTACTATTGATTATTTATAAATAATCTAACCTTTGTATATTTTTTGCTGACAGCACCCCTTGCCACATTTTAACTGGCTACTGTATGTACCTACTAGTCGCTACACTCACTTTTTTTCCTCTTTATGCTTTTTCGTTGGTCTATCCTTACTCCTGTTTGGTGGTGGGTACCTACAGTATCCGGTTAAAATGTAGCAAGGAATGCTATCAACAAAAAAATATACAAAGTTTGGATTATTAAAAATTAATCATTAGCATGGATTATTCACAGCAGATGGTAATAAGCGAGATTATTCATGACAAGTTTTTTAAAGTTTTATACATGGGCAGAATGCTTATTCTAAGAGGTAAATGAATGGGTCTCAACTTAGAACAAGGTATCATGTCATTATTTCCTCTCAAGAACATAACCTAATTTATGAGGGTTCGTGACAAAGTTTACATACCTCCCAATATAGTTGATTGCAGTCCATGCATTTCCAGAACTCTAAATTCTTGTTGAACAGACAACTAGGAATCTTCTGAAAACCTTTGGCAGCTTCAATGGCCTCTTGTGTTGTCAGTGGTTTTTGAATAAACCTACCATTGCATTTCGTGCACCTTGACATTAGTCGGTCCTCGGAAATTTTTAGCTGAAATGTCTGAATAACCTGTAAACACCTAAACACTGAGCATGTTGAAATTTAATATCATTACGTATTTATATGGACGGTCAGCACTTCTATGATGTTAACATATTTTGTCAGTGAGGTTACATTCTGGCTATAGTCGGTAGGCGTAACGCAACCATTTTCTAATCCTCGGTAGAAACAAAAGGCAAATTTGCATGTCGCGTGTAAAAATGTTGTCAACATTGTATAATTAGAATAAAAACGCGTTCAATTATTTTGCATAAGAACGAATATTCTTCAGAAAAACATTAAATTTGAGTTTACATATCAATATGAATTCCATTGCTCAGTCATGTCTTACCTCAAGTAGCTGTTCATTCTTGAGAAGGCTTTTCACTCTGTATATTTGATTATTTAACAAATACTCATGCCTCAACAATTTGGCATCCCGAGTCAAGATCACCCTTTTCTCTTTCCTAGCATGTTCAATTAGTTCCCTGAAAAAACAGAATAAATTATAATAGTGCAAAAATACGATTTCGGTAACGGTCGCGAAAAGGATTTCGCGGCACAGTCAATGCCGCCTATATTTCAGAAAATTTTTGAGATAAGGTCGCGATACAGTGACGCGGCCTTGTTTATGCACTAAGATTTCAGGGTTTTTCATATGGAACATAAAAAACAGCTACAGCACTAACAAACTTTTGAATCTTTACCTGCTTTCGGGCTTCTTTGAGTAGGGAGTTGCAGCATCAATTCCGACACAGCGTAAATGTTTCGCTAATCCTTCAATCTGAAGAAAACTTCAATTACCCGCAAATCGGAATGGAATAAAAAACGTAAATTGGGCCCTTTATGATAGATACATGACAATTGTCGATAAAATCAACTTACCATCACATCACAGAGAAACTTTGGGCATCCATCGCCTCCATTTAAAAAATCCCAAGGTGGAGAACCCTGCCAATTATCAACACAATTTTCACCTTTAACTAGATTCAAACTCGGTTTTAGCTGTTTTTTCCCTTTCTTTTTAGAGATTCTGGGTTTTCTGTCTGACTCCTCCAGTAAAATTTTACTGCCATAGTAGGAAATAACTTTTGAAAGGGACTCCTTCAAAGGTAAGGTCCCTCTGCAAATTGAGTCGGAATTAAGCATGTCCGCAGGAAACTCGTTTTCCGACAATTCATGAGCTGTTGTAGCTCTGACAATATTTGAAGCCTCACTGACTTTAAAGCTTACTATTCTTTTACAAGCAGTAGGCCTCTTAAGAACTTCATTCAATCCCAGGCTTAAATTAGGAAAACCAAGCTTATCAACATCACTTACAGACGCCCCTGCAGAACCAAACGGAAGGATAAGGAAATGCCATCTAATGCCCCTTCTAAGATTAAATTTTAATGTCGCCTTAATCGTACCAAACATTATATACACAAACGTTGTATGATCTTCATTTGGATTAACAACAAAAGGTTGAAACATTTCCTTTTGCATAATAATCTTGCCATCCTTTGTAAATCCAATAATATCTATAAAATAATCCTTAAAACCATCAACATCGAACTTAAACATGATTGTCCATAATCCCGAGTTTTCCTTGTACTCAATCCTCCAAATCTCTATAAACATTTTATCTAATTGATGACTATAAACGTAACCCCATCCACAAAGTGATCCTCCAATATTGCATAATGTCATCCCACGTCCGTAAGGCTCGAAATTAGTGTTGCAAAATGGAAGTTGATGAAAAGTATGATCTTTGATATTAAATCCAATAACGTTATTATTATAATTATCTCCAATTTTCCAATATAACATTTCATCAACTTTTACCCCTTTCATCCAGTGTGTATAACTATATCCATAATTTTAAATTAAACCAATATCAAATGGTAAATTTTGTTGGGGAATTTCAGTCCATAATTATGTTATAGTCCATAAATTATGGCTTTGTCTACTCTTTAAAAACTAATTTATGGACTGAAATTTCCCTACAAAATTTACCATTTGATATTGGTTTAATTTCAAATTATGGATATAGGTATACAAATTGGATGAAAGGGGTAAAAGTTGATGTAATGTTATATTGGAAAATTGGAGATAATTATAACAATAACTTATTGGATTTAATATCAAAGATCATACTTTTCATCAACTTCCATTTTGCAACACTAAATTCGAGCCTTACGGACGTGGGATGACATTATGCAATATTGGAGGATCACTTTGTGGATGGGGTTACGTTTATAATCATCAATTAGACACAATGTTTATAGAGATTTGGAGGATTGAGTACAAGGAAAACTCGGGACAATCATGTTTAAGTTCGATGTTAATGGTTTTAAGGATTATTTTATAGATATTATTAGATTTACAAAAGATGGCAAGATTATTATGCAAAATGAAATGTTTCAACTTTTTGTTGTTAATCCAAATGAAGATCATACAACGGTTGTGTCTATAATGTATGGTACGATTAAGGCGACATTAAAATTTAATGCTAGTCTTGTTTCCCCATAATACCATTTTACGATACAAAATTATCAACTAGGTAGCAAATTATAAATAATAGAATCAAGAATTCCTACAAAATTATCAACTATGTAGCAAATTAAAAATAATAGAATTCCCATCTAAAATGGACTAGCAGCAGCCAAATTTCACTGTGTGAACATCAGAAATTCATCATCATAATCATCATCATCGTCATTACCCAGTATATCCCGCCCATAGAAAAACTATGAGCAGGGTCTGGGGAGGGAACGAAGGCGGCAACTCATACCTATAAAGGAGAGCGCCAAAGAGTCACTCAACTCGAAAAAGATCAAGAGAAGTTCCTGCAACGATAGAGATTGATATTGTCTAATAGAGATAACCAAGCCGTGGAGCCATTGCACCAATCTAGTCAACACAGACCCAAGATGCTATTGGATGTGCACACCTCTCATTCACCAAGAAATGACGTAGAATCTAAGCACTTCACATGTGAAACAACACTGAGGCATCTTACAAGCTCGTTCTTAAATTGGAAGGATAATACTAATACTAGTATAAGTAAAAACACTGCACGGTAAAGATTCACTTTAAGAAAGGTCAAGAAGAATCAAGTACCAGAATTGACGAACCTTCTTTCTCAACCTTGAGTTGGAAGGTAGCAAAAATATCAAGCAGACAGTGAGCATCAATAGCTGCATATGTTTTTTGCTCCTCTGTTAAAGGCCGTTGAGACCAATCACTGCATTGAAGTTCCTGATCAAGCTCCAACTTAGAATTTTGAATATTTAAGAGACAAACTCCATTCATATGAAAAACAGCTGAATTGTTAATATATTAGAATATTATATTTTGTAACAGAAAACAATAAAACCCAGAAGACATTTTCCACAAAATAATCTCAATACCATATATATTTAACTAATAAGAACCACACATAAAAACAAAGCAAAGCCTAAAAAGACATTAGTCAGCCAAGTCATATAGCTAACAAATCTGTGTTACTCTGCTCATCCTACATGTCCCGCGTCACAGGATTGGATCCCCCAACAAGAAATAGGGCCAATCTAAAATAGCTTAAGGATTACGAAACATAGGAATTTACTTTGTTGTTATATGTCAAATGTTCGGGACCCTACATTGCATCATAGCAATGAACCAATTTCTCCAGCATAATGTGCAATAATCAGACAATTAGGCGCCTATCTTACATTTACAAAGTCAATTCCTATAATCATCCATATATAGTTTCTTCCTCACTACATTCTTATTATTGTATTAGTATGTTCTTAAAAATCTCATATCTGCATGTTATCTCCACTCTAATTATCTGAGTCAACCGGCCTACATTTTTCTTCCAAGCTCCTCTAAGTTTCGACATTCTACTATTCTAACTCGTGCATTTTTTGTTTTCTTCACACACGACACCAACACAAAAGATTTTCTCTCATTACGCCTTCACTATTTGTGATTTCAAATTCTTCCTTATTTCTTCATTTCAACGTTTATCCTTCAAAATGTGTCCACTAATTTATCTTTAACATACACATCTTAGCTACCTCAATCTTAAAAAATGAACAATTCTGAAAGTTGACTCATAATCGTGTCATCCACAATAAATCCTAAACTTTATATCTTGATCAATGTCTTCATCTATGTGATTCATGATGTGCATTTTTCACAGATATCCAAAGCCACTCAATACTACCCCTATAATAGTAACCAGTAATAATGAAACTTTATCCAAAAAAAAAAGCACATAATTAGGATACCAAAGCATAACCCATCAACATTGACGAGGGAGTGCACTAACAAGATTACACAAAAGATCATCAACATCATTTACTAGCGCCTGATGCCTATCAAGAAAGCCATAAAGGAACATGTCCAAATCAAAAGGGATCATCATGAAAATCAAACAACTTACCTTAGAAATGGAAATTCCTAATAATTCTTCACAAATGGCTGCCAGACTCTTGCTATTCTTAGCAGACTTCCTTCCAGATTGCCTTTGTTGCAAGTGATGATAAATGCTTGATATGTCTATAAATGGTTCAACCTATATAAAATCAAAAACTTGTAAGCATAATAGTGATTAACCCAGCAACAATTTATACCCTTATCCGACAAAATTACTAAACGCGGGTAATTGAAATGAAAATAATTATAGATATTAAGTTAAACAATTGAAATTATTGCAATTTTTAACCAATAATCAATAAAAAATCAGCAACTTAATATCGATAAACTATAAGAAAAATCCAATAAATTTTATCTTTGGAAATCTTACCCTATCAAAACCAGGCTGACAACCATGAGAGCAAAATGTAGAGGATAAATAAACGAAATCCTGCTTAAAACGAAAACCCAATTTCAATATTCTTTGATTGTCAAACATCTCCTTAAATTGCCCATAAATTGAAGAAAGAGGGATTGCTTGCAAGTCAACAAGAAAAACGACAGAGTCATCTTGTTTCAACTGAGTTGAACCGGCCGAATTATAAGGAAACTCGTCAAGGCGGCAAGCAATTTGAACGAGAGAGACGGTTGGGAAACTGCGCTCGTTATTGGAGTTTGTTAATGATTGTTGGGTTTGGGTTCGGATATGAGCAGGCTTCCATTCTGCGTCAAGGGCGATAATGGAGGAATGAGTTAATGCCCAACTCAGGAGGGCAAACTCGGGCGAGTCAGTGGTGGAAACCCAGTGAATCGCTAATGGCTTCGGGTACGAGTTATCCATTATTGGGTCACAAGAATAATAGTTCATCAGGACTCGGGAGGGATGGGAAGTTTTGTACCGACTCATAATCTTTCAACCATGGTTCGATTTTGTCGGTGCAGTGTTCAAAACTAATTTGATGATCCCATATTTTACTCACGTTGAATCGAATTCGACATGATTTAATTTCTTGATGAATTTAAAATACATAAAAATTAATATAGACACAATACTTAATTTTGAACCAATTCAAAAGATTTGACCTTAAATTAATCCGATGACTAAAAATAGATATTAGGTAAACCACACAACAAATTATAATAGGTCTATTTAGTAAATAATTATTCATTGAAAATTAAAATTGTTAGCTAAAAATATTAGTTGGTAAGTAAGTTTATTGCCAAAGACCCTCAACATCCTATATCCTACTTAGTATTTACTCACTTTGTGCTCATTAATTTTATCTATAAACTATTTTTGTCATGGTGGTTGTTAAGCTAGTTAGATAATATAATTGTTAAAATATTAAAAAAATAAAATTTAGTTAATAAGTAGTTGTTTATTACAAAAAAGTGAGACAATAAACCAAAAGCAAATAGAAAAGACTAACTATAGTACTCTCTTTGTCTCAAATAATTAGTCTCGTTTTTCTTCTTAATCCCTCCCATTGAATTACATCACTCACTGAGGTTTATCCTTACATTTGCTACACACACTCAAAATAAGCGTAACATCTAGTCGAGTACAAATTATTGCATATATGATCGACCCTATTGTCGTGGTATAAAGTATATTACTCATTCGCTCAACTTCTTTAACGTTGATAGGATACTAAGTCTTGCTTAGTGAGAATTCATGTTGCATGAGAACAAACTCTCTTTTAGAGTTTTCCATGTTAAACTTAGCAGGAATCTTATTCAATTTGAGCTTCTTGATTGGGTTCAATCTTTTTTTTGAATTTATCTCTATAGATATTGATCCTAAGCATGTATTCGACATCTTCAAAGTTTTTTCATAGATAAACAAGTTTTAAGTCAATCCTTGAATTGCTTGAGCATGAGCACGAGAATACTATTTCATTTGAGTCATATGACATTTACATATAATACAAGGAAGGTGATATTACTCCCAAACCACTTTTTGTAAACACAATATTCATCTTTATTTTAAAGAAAACCAATTTGTTTGATAATCTCATCAAATTTGAGGTTCCAACTCCTTTAAACTTTGCCTTAGACTGTAAATGGTCTTTTAAGCTTACACACTTTACTTGGATTATTTGGATTCACAAAGCCTTTAGGTTGTTTCATATAAACATTCTATTTCAAGAAATCAGTTTTAACATCTATTGAAGCAATCAATCCACCAAGATTCAAGATCAACAAACAACAATTGTTTTATCTTCTTTATAAACCCTCAATCTTTTCTCCCTTTACTGGCCCATATATGTAGAAAATTCAAAGAGAACCCTAATGAAAACCCATTTCAACAGTAAAGCCTTAATATTAAATAATAACGTTAACATAGTCTTTTATTTTAAGAAAAATTCCACATAGTAGCATCGAACTTTTATGAAATGTCAGTAGTAACACTTTTATAAGATTGTTCCACATGATAGCATCCAGTTAATATCTTATCTAACTGTCGTAGCATTTCCGTTAAATTCTTATCAATTTCCGTTTTATTCAACATTTTAACGTTTCTACCTTTATTAAGTGTTGGTTCTTGTCTTTATAATTTGCCCTAAACATTTGAGAGCGTCGATGAATTAAACGATGAATTAAACATTAAAATGGTAAATTAAACATTTGAGAGCAAAAAAATAGTTTAAGGCAAATTATAAAGACAACAACCAACACTTAATAAGGGTAGAAACGTTAAAATGGTGAATTAAACGGAAATTAACAAAAATTTAACGGAAAATGCTACGGCAGTTAGATAAGGCATAAACTGAATGCTACCATGTGGAAAAATCTTACAAAATTGCTATTTCTAGCGTCTCATGAAAATTCGATGCTACTATATGGAATTTTTCTTATTTTAAATATATTTCTCTTGTCAATAATATATGATCCTCTATGTATTTGTGTAGCCTTTTAGGATCATACACTTAACTCTATTTGTTTTATTCTTATTATCCTATAAGCGTACGTTATTCTTTAGAAAGCAATATCCATATGTTAAATGTATAATTTATATATCCATTTACAAATCATAGTCCTATACATATTTTCTATGTTTTTAATATGTATTGTCAAATTGATCTCAGACATAATCCTTCACGCAAGACCTAACCTCTCTAATATTGTCCAAGTACTCAATCAGTATATGCAAAACCAAACAAAATTACATTTTCAAGCTCTCGCCTAGTCGCCCACACCCTCATCCTCGTTGTTGTTATACATCGGGTCAATGCATTCTCCTTTAAAGCTAGTGTGACTACAAATAGTCATCTAAAGGCTTATTTTAACTTAGATAATAAATTTTAAGTTAGTCCTTTTTAATGGTGAAACCAATATGTAGTCAATGACGTCAATTGACATTAAATGACTCTGGTGGATGAGTTGGTAGGGTAGAGGACATTCATCGGAACACTAATGAAAAATAATCCAACAAGTCTATGTGCAAAACCTTCAGGGTTTAGGAACCACCATCCCTAGCATGCTTTGGCTCGGAAATATGTGCAAAACCTGCAAAGACATGGGCAAACACATGCTACTTTCGAAGAGGGTGTAAATCCAACAAAAAGACATATATGAATGAGATTCGAGTGCAAACAAACCATAATAAGCTACAAGGCAAGAGCAAAGTAAGGGTTTATCTATAAATACTTTATTTAATTTTTAGCTTTAATTTAAAAATAATCAAATTTCAAATAAGGTAAATATTGTCATGTAATTAACTATTCACCACTAAAATAATTTCATTTGTCAAGTCTCCATAAAGATGACATTTCTCATTTTCCAGCATTTTTATTAATATGTATGATATGATGTATGATAGGGTCTGTTTATTTTAATTTTCCAAACATATGTTAAAGATCAAAATCGATCGTCTATGAAGAAAACCCATTACTTTGAATTTGACTAAGGCCCTTAAAATACCATAAACGACATTGTTTTTAGTTAAGATTCAGACTTCAAGTCTATGCTAATCGTTCTCTTTCCTTCACCCTACTCCCTAGTTCAATACTTCTTCCGTTCCAAATTAGTCGCAACATTAGCTATATTTGCACTATTTACTCATCAATGTCATCATATCCCTAATTTGTAATTAATTTTTAATCTATAAGTTAAAACATAGTCACGTAGGATTTTGTTTGATTTGTCTCAAAGTAAAAAATATTAATATCAAAATTTTATAATTATTTATTATATATAATTAGAGATAAAAATTGAATTAGTATATTAAATTATGTGAAAAAGTAAACGTTGCACGTAGAGAAAGTAAAAACGAAGCGAATAGTGCCGCCAGGCGCCAAAATTTGTCCTATACAAAGTACAAACCGCGAAACAAAATATACTCCCGCCAAACATTTCTCCATAAAGCCCAGAACAGTAACAAATCACCACCGAACTCTACAACACCATAGCCAACATTTACATCATCTATCTACTTCCTTTCATTCCTCAATTTCCATGGCTTCACCAGCTCAACGACGTCGTACTCGAGCTATAAAACCCATTTGTCGGCCCCCATTACCGTCTCCAGATTCAGATGAAGAATCAAATTTTGATTACGAAGAAGTACACTGCGAGGAATGTGGATCTGGGGATAATGCTTCTGATTTGTTGCTTTGCGATGGTTGTGATCATGGTTATCATTTGTATTGCCTTAAACCTATTCTCGTTTCCGTTCCTAAAGGTTCCTGGTTTTGCCCAGTTTGTTCTGGTGCCAAAAAGCTCAAAAGTATGTTTCTGAGTTATTTTAAATTCTCATTCATTTCATTTGAAATTAGTTTGTTTATAATGGGAATACTTTTTCACTAGGTACATTTGTTTGTTAATTTGGGGTATTGTAATATTTCTTTTTCCATCTAATGATTAGAGTCTTATTGGGTCTATGTGCTTAATAAGTTTTAATCATTTATTGAAATTGCTTAAAATTAGGTTGAATCGAAGTTAGGGTTTCAGACGATAATCAATTTGAGAATCCCTCTAAATTGGGAAGTCAAAATGGGGGAAATGGCTGATTGCTTCAAAATTGTTGATGGAATTTAATGAAGGATAATATTCTGTAACTTCTGGTGTAGTAGTTGACTGGTGGTTCTCATCTGGGCGTGGTCTGGCGTCAGATGTACACAACTTTACGTTTATTAGTTATCACAAGCGATTCTTATGATTGAACATTGGTAGCAAACATTAACTTCATACAAATAATAAATGTACATGATTTAATGGGTCATTATAATACTTTGTGATAGGTACAATTTTAATATTTTGCATGTTAATTTTACCTATGGTTTTGCTGTTGGATTTAGATCATAGTAACCCAAGTGATATGAAATGGGGGATAAGGATCTAGCTGGAATGCTTGATAAGAGCTTAGACAAGAAATGTATAAAGGAAAGGATAGGATAGAGTAGAATAGATTGGAAAACAAATAACTATGCACTCGTTGGACACACCTAGAAGATTATGAGATCTCTAAGCATCTTTGGAAGACACACTTCAACAAAGCAACACTTCAACAAATAACTTATGGAATCTCTTCTAAGAACATTATTTTTAACTTCTGCCTTGGACAAATTTTAAGACTTTGATCATAGAAATCAAATGGAACAACACATCACTAGTGACTAGACCCTTCTTGCTTCGATTTTCAACAATTATCTAGGACTCCTTGGCAACTTGGATTGTAAGTTGTTGATTTCACATCATTAAGGGTATTGTTAATATTTGCTTGGAAATGTTAAAAGTTAAATACTTTGCTGGCTAGATCTGTTCCACGATTATGCTATTGAATTTAGATCATAGAATATTTCTTATTTTTACATGTTTGATTGTTCTTGTGGTTATTGATGCTCCTATTAGATGATCTCTTCCACTTTTAGACGTTTGGGGTTCATCTTTCTTATATTGTTCCATAATATCTGCAGAATTCCCACTAGTTCAGACTAAAATTGTTGATTTCTTCAGAATCCAAAAGCCACCTGAAGAAGTTGGAAAGCAAATGGCAGGTGAGTTGACTAAATTCTATCATATAAAATTCATTATTCTTCTAAAACCTGTTTTTGATTCCGAAAATATTGATTGGAATTTATAATTGATTGGTAGATACTCATAAGAGAAAGAGACGATCAAGCTTTGTGGTTTCAAAAAAGAGTAGAAAATTGTTGCCCTTCAATCCAACTAAGGATCCTGAAAGGAGATTAGAGCAGATGGCATCTTTAGCCACCGCATTGATAGCAACTGGGACGGAGTTCAGTAACGAGCTCACTTATGTTCCTGGCATGGCTCCTAGATCAGCAAACGCTGCTGCCCTTGAGAATGGGGGAATGCAGGTAATGCCACCTCTTTGGCTGCTACAAACTTCATGCTCCTCATTTTGAAGGTTACAGTAAATGTTATCTTTGACATGTGCTTTAGTTAGTGTAGGGTTGAATTTGTATTGGTGCTGCTAAATGCTGAAGGCGTCTTGCTAGCAGTATGTCAAACTGGTATTATTTAGTGTCCTAGTGTTACGTACGTAACACAAAATTACAAAGACTTTCTGGTTGAGTAACGGTAAAAGTTCCCTAACTTGAGT
Source organism: Amaranthus tricolor (assembly GCF_026212465.1). NCBI lineage: Eukaryota > Viridiplantae > Streptophyta > Magnoliopsida > Caryophyllales > Amaranthaceae > Amaranthus > Amaranthus tricolor. The sequence goes on along the minus strand of NC_080048.1, from coordinate 5,671,959 downwards.
TAAATCCAATGATGCATCAGGTTTAGTTGCTTAAGAATTGCGCATCTTATAGTTGATTACTTGATTAAGAAGTTAGTTATCCGAACACTTGGTTGATGATAAACTTGAATCCACTTTGGAGAGTAATGGGAAAATCAAGACAGCATAAAATGGTGCAAAACTACAAGAAGACCTGATATTCCTTGAGCTTCCTTGTCTATATACATCTTACTTTAGAGTGTTGCTAGTTTGACCAACCATAGTTTGAGCTGAAAAAACTTCCAAGTATGAATGTTAATTCTTCTACTAGAAAGATTTTTTTTTTTTTTTTTTTTTTTTTTTTTTTTTTTTTGTATTTGCTCAGCTTTCAACATATTATGAATGATATTCATGCGATCATGCTCACTTAATCAGTGTCTATCATCTTGGTTTATGAAAAGCTAACTTCTAATGCATGCATTTGATGTTTTGTGGTCAAGGAACCAACTCAATTAAAAGATTAAGTTGATGGTTAAGGTCTAAAGATATGTTATATACACCAACACGCCCCTCACACAACATCCATTGGGCTAGAAGTGTAGATGCAGCACATTCCCTTCTCATGCCTGGTGGGTAATATTCCATTTGAATTTGAGGGGTGGTTGAGATATGAACCCGTAAACTCTTGTTATGCTAACTTTTGATACTATGTCAACTTATCCAAAAGCTTAAGATGATGGTTGAGACCCAAAATATGTTATATACTAACAATTTGGGCATGCTTTTGGCCATTACATCCATTGTTGTGCAATGTGACTTAAGAGTCTTAACTGATTTCTTAAATTGTTGTAGGTCATGTCAAAGGAAGATGTTGAAACATTAACTTTGTGCAAGAAGAAGATGGAAAGAGGGGAATGGCCTCCCCTTCTAGTTGTCTTTGATCCTAAAGAAGGGTAAATAGACTCTTTATAAACTTTGATCATATATTTCTCTCCTTAAGATTAACATAAAAAAGGAGTAAAATAATTGTTCTGTTGTTAAAAAGCAGTATCAATTCATCTCACAGTTTGAAATCTATGTAACAGGTTCACAGTACAGGCAGATAGACATATCAGGGATTTGACAATCATCACAGAATATGTAGGAGACGTTGATTACCTCCACAACCGAGAAAACGATGATGGGGATAGCATGATGACATTGCTTTCAGCTTGTAAACCTTCACAAAGCCTTGTTGTATGTCCGGACAGACGCAGCAACATTGCTCGCTTTATCAATGGCATTAACAACTATACTCCGTAAGCTCTCTTCCCTTACTATATAAAGTAGCAATGTGTAGTGAACTTAAACGTATGATAGGTTTTGGGCATGTGCAACATAGCCGACCACACAGGCCCCCAAAAGTAAAGGCCAAAGGGCCTCAAATATTAATCAATACATAATATGCTCGAGTATTTGAACATAGAGCATGTTTGAGATAAACGGTAGGGGGGCTTAATATGCAAGTTACAGAGTCATAAAAGTATTTGTCAGTTTTTGCTCTGTTTCTGCTTAAATGTGTCATTACTTTACTGCCAAATAAATCCCTTCTATGAAGGATTTGGGTGGTTTTCAACACAGTTAATAGTGTGAGCTTGGTTATAATGCAGGGAAGGGAGGAAGAAGCAGAATCTGAAGTGTGTAAGATATGATGTAGGTGGAGAATGCAGAGTTTTGCTAATTGCAAATAGAGATATACGTAACGGAGAAAGACTGTATTATGATTATAACGGGCTTGAGAATGAATACCCAACCAAGCATTTTGTATAGCCTTTCCCTTTATAAGATGAACCTTTCTTCAATATGATGCGTAAATGTAAATTGAGTCGTCAAATCTATGTTATTCGAACTCTCATGTCGATATGCGACTTGGATGTGTTCAAGTGTCCGACCTAGATATTTAATGAAAATTTTAAATATTTCCAACAAAAAATCAAGTATAAGTGTTGTATTTATGTGCGAGTGTCAAAGGTACAACACTAGTACTTAAGATAAATTGAAAAGTTCGGTTAACCAAGCCTTGGAGAGCTGATTCATGGTAGTGCAAATGCAATATGTACTTTCGTACCTCTTTAATGAGAAATTTATACTACAAATTTAGTAACAATAATCAAACAGACTGTTAACAGAAAGTACAAATGATATTTAGTTTTTTTGTTTGGTTTGATGGAAATGCAAAGTTTAATATAGACTTAAAGCACACTAATTTATTGAGCACAACTCCTTACTCTGAACTCTACTTAAGTGCTAACTCACACCCCTTACACTCCACTTTCCTAATCCTGCTACTTACTTTTTACTCCTCTAATCCACTATCATATTGATATTGGTGCACACTATTTTAGCGTATATTAATTTCACACAAAAGTTCATCTAATCAGAAATTCTTAGTGATGGAAGATTAGAGAAATTTTGATTTTCTTGTGCTTTAATAAAATATATTTGCAAAAAGGATACTTTTTCACCTACTTCTTATTAATCTATTGTCTATCAAACAACAAAATATAAGCAAAATAGTTTTTCAAAAGTATCTCCACCAAAGCAAACACCCCCAAAGACTTTAAAAAGCTTAGAAAACTACTACAAACCAACTATTGGGCATCATAAATTCTCAAACGAAACGGTCTTATGGTGAGACTATTTTTATTGGACTGACTCATGTATATTTAGTCCATCAAGAGGTCACTTACAATTTAAGTGATCAATTGAAAAAAATTTAATTATATAGGTTCATCTTATGGTGAGACGGTATTATATTGATATGCACTACATACACATGAGTTACACACCAGAAAACCTGACAAAACTACGATTGGGCTGGATTAGATTTTGAGTCCACATACATGGGAGACATAAGGCCCATTATAGTCCCATATTGGTTGGGCTTCTCAATCTGAACCTAGTCATCATTTTTCTTACATAAATTATCATTTTCAAATTTTTGTACGAGACGGTCTCATTAAGAGACTTTCTCCATATATAAATTGAAATATCCTAATAAATACAATTTATCAGTATATGAGTTTCTTGTATTGAGGTCGTTTTACCGAGAGACGGCTCTCCCACAAGAATAACTAAATATTCGCTTTAAATATTAAAATAATACTTTTAATTTTTAATTTAAATTCTTATATGGATCTGTCTCATAATGAAATAGTCTCATACTTCCTCCGTTCTATATTACTTGCACCAAATCAACGTTTCTACTATTCATCATTCTATAGTAATTTACATATTTCAGCTATTATACGAGAGAAAACGTAGTCATCTAGGACCTTGTTTTATTCGTCTCGTAGCATATTTTCATAATATCAAATTTTTATAATTTTTATTATTATCTGAAAAACATATTGAATTGCGAAAAATGTGTTTGGGCAATAAAATTTGCTTTATTTTCTTATATTCCTATCATAGTTGAATTTCCAAACTGAAGAATGCATTGGATTCTGGACTTTGTGTCCAAGTATATGTTGACAAAGCTCTGAAAAAGTCTGTTACCAATTTGTATCGCATCTCAAATTTCAATGCCAAATGCCCCTAATTAATCATATTTATTTGATAAAATTACAAACAAAAAACTTGTTTCTGTCAACACTCCACTGATTCTGAAAACCTATACTACTACTAGTACATCATAACAAAGTCAACAAACTAAAATATCATTACTTCTTTTCCTAATTGATAGTTCTTAAAAAGAATATTTATAAAATTTATAACTAATTTAATTTTTTAGATAATCAAAATATTATTTTATTGAATAATAAAATAAATGAAAAAAAATAGAAATCATAAACATTAAAAGATGTATAAAATAAAACAGTGAAAAAAAATAAAGAAATTATAAATATTGAAAGATAAAATTAGGAGGAAACATAGTGTCATATGCATTATAAAGACTATTTAAAGAAAGAACAAATAAAACTGCCTAAAATGAAAAACAAAAACATCAAATAGAAACGGAAGAAGTTAATCTCTAACATTCCACTCTATCAACCAAAACAAATCAACAAACAAAATAATTGATAATAAAAACTATACACGAGAGCACAGAGCCAAAAAAAAAAGACTATTATTCAATCTTCAGTAGAGGTGATTTTAAGTCAACGTCATTTGATTAAAAACACTATTAATAATAGTCAATTTAGTTATATACACATAAAAATAAATGCTCGATCATTCTTATACTAATATTTTGATTTCCCATCTAACCACAAAATTTAGTACTCTAGGCTAAAGACCTAAAGTAGACTTGTTCTTAAACTCCTAGATTGCACCAAAACTATACTCCATTTTTGGACCACCCTACCCTAAAAAAAATGTGGAGTAGAACTGAAAAATTCAGTAAACAAAACTCTAGGGTGGTCCAAATTTTATTGGGTCTTCCACAAAAAGTCCATAAAATCACAGAAACTTGTTGAAAAGGGCCCAAATAAAAATAATGAAAGAAAAAAGATGAACTACTAACTTGTTCATTGAGTAAGATATGAGAGCTTTGATTGTTATGTGATCAGATGTATCCCCACAAAGCGTGGTCCAGTACACCCTCATTTGTTAGCTAGCTGGATGGCATGGTTACCATCTGATCTTAATCAAATGGTCCTAAGTGCTTTTCCATTAGGTCCCCTACAAAACTCACAAAGTTTATGATCATATATTCTGAAGCGGAGCAAAAATTGACAAATTTTTTAAAAATTCCGTATAATTTTAAAATTTACGGTAATTTTCTAATAATTTTATATATCTTTAACACTTAACATATATAATTCTACTCAGTAATTTAATATTAAGACCCCTAATTTTATAGGACACTGTGCAATCGAACATGTTTAAACATATTCAGAACCTACCAAAATATATTTGTATATGTTTATGCATGTACTTGTCTTTTGAGTGTTACAAGTAGGAGATTATCTCTGTCATACCCTAAGATTTTGTATCAGAAAAATTAGAGAAACTGTGCTCTCAAGGCAATGTGGGTGATTCATTTGGTCCCTTTTTTACTCAAACACACCCCATTCCTTATTTAAGCCATGCTGTTGTACTAATAATATTTGACATGTCATCCGTACAATGGGTCATTGCGAGAATAACTTATCAGCTGATTTATTATATATGGAAAAAAGTTACTGATGACTTATTATTGTTTAGTACGTTATAGTAACAACTATTTTTATATTAATTGACATGTACAATGTATTAATCATCGTAGGCCATAAAAGTTATTATACAATATTATGCACTTTCAATTTATTTAACGTGTATCCTGCCTTAAATAACGAATTTTACATATTAAATGCATTCTAGCAACTATTGAACACGTATTAGATCGATAGAAGCAATTTTTATATTATTTTTTTTAGTGCTTTGGTGGTCCCAAATTCATTTGCATTCTCTTCTTGGAAAATAAATACAAATCAAATTTATTGAGTTGTTGTTAGTTTACTTGCAATATAGGATCGTTTTGCATGTTTGCTTTGTTTGCTTGGATAATGAATTTGGCCTTCGAATCACTTTTCGATCCCTTCTTTTCTAAGTAAAATTCCTTTTCATGCAAAACTTCAAATGACTGTTATCCTACATTAATACTTCTTTCGTTTCATAATACTTGCTATATTTTCTATTTTTGATAATTTCATATCACTTGTTACATTTTTATTTTTAGTAATAAAACAATCATATAAATATCTACTTTACCCCTATTTTTATCCAACTCTCTACCTCATTAACTTTTTTCCCTCTTCAATTAAGAATTAAAATGGAGGGTATAATTCTAGTTTATATGTCGTGGCCACCTTTTCTTAATTCTTGTACCCATGTAAATGTGACAACAAGAAAATATAATAGAGAAAATATGTGTTTGTTACATGTGCTCTAATGTGAAGGGGCAGAGTAAAAATACATCATAAACCTTAAAGTCATATTTATTTTACTTTTTTAAAACAATTTTGAGGTCTTAAAACAAAAAAGTTAAATTAAAGCAAAAAAAAATGTAAAGTAATGTCTACCATTATTTGAGGCTCCTAAATTTAGGAGCTCTGGGCAGTTAGACACCTTGCACATAATTAGAACCACCTCTGTATGTATGAGACGGATTCATTAAAACATACCATGCATCTCACTTATTTGCTATTTTATTCTGTCTATAACTTTCATTTCTAAATCTATGTCATAAACCTATTTCTTAGAAAATTACTCCCTCTATCATGCTCATTTATCACCATTTGCTATCTTAGTCCATCTCATATATTTGTATCATCTCTATATTTGAATGATCAGTGAGTAACTATTTTTATTAATGTCATTTATTCATTTAATTCTATTTTATTCTATCAACACTATTTAATTCATTTTATTCATTATTATCAATTTTCATTTTATTCATATATTTGATGTTAATTTAAAAGAACGGAGTACTCGATCCCAAATGCAAATTTACTATGTAGTTGGAGTAAAACCTAACAATCGTACTTGTCTAATTTATTCCATTCCTTAGGTTTTATCATGATATGACATTAAAAAGGACTTCGTATTCACCAAGGACAGCATAGGAGATTTATTATTGTAATGACTAGAGAATGCATGAGCAATTGAGCATGATTTGAATAGGTAAAGTTTACACGTTCGGGGTTCTCATTTTCCCCCTAATTTTCCATACTTGTATGACTTCTTATAATGGTTTATAAGGCAAATTAGGAATAGTTTTTCTGAATATGAAGTAGCGAATTTAAAATAATAGTCTGACAAATAAAGTATAATTTTTCATGAATAAAAATTATTTTTGATGGTTGACTTTTGGGGATTGATCTTAGTAATTTTATTACTTTTATCATTAATTCTCGTTTTTGCCTAGATAAAAACTAAAATATGTTTTAGACATGACAAAATATCCTCCATGATCTAGTATTGGCTAGTATTACCTCGTATATACTAACTAATTATTAAATACGCGATTAACACTATAGTGAATCTGAAAATGCATAAGAATTTCACAACTCAATAATTAACTAGCCTAAGAAAACATCCAATGCAAAAGAAAAAAAAATCAAAAAACTAACAAGATCAATATCCAAAATAACAATACTCAAATTTTAATTTTCAATTTTTTAAAGTACAATTGTTTTCATTATTACCATGTATTTTTAAATAATATATTGTAAAAAATAATTTTTTTTAGAAAAATAAGTATTATTTTTATTATATGATTAAGTATTTTACTTTATTACTACTAATATTATATTACGTACATTCTCCCTCCGTATTGCCACATCCTTTAAAAATGGTTGTGTCTCACACAGAGCTTGTCAAATTTAGATTTTTACATATGATCCCACTATTTTACGCTACAATATACAGATATTTCATGATATACTACTGAGTTTCTTCGAAATTCACCATATACCACACAAAATGTTTGAATTCCCCATATACCATTGAGTTTTCGTCCGTTAGCACAAAATACCATTAATGGCAACTGCCGTTAGTGTGTCGTTTGTGGTAAATTATTAATTCACCATATACCATTAATTTTATTTTTTTTGCATCAAATACCATTTTTTGCGTCAAATCTGACGATAGCTGATATCCGTATGTATCAAGAAACGGCACACTAAAATTGCATTGGTAACAATAGCTATGCTATAGAAAAAGGCAGATATCCGAAGCTACTATATGAATGTTTCTAACTCATCATAACTCATCAAGGCACACGCAAGTGTACATGTTTATGACATCGCGTGGCTAAAATAGGCTACGTTTACAAGCAAATTCAAAAGAAGTCATCACTTCAAGCAGGGAAACCCCAGATAAGTTGGTAGTTTACAAGCAATAAAGATGATTAGAAAAATTTAGTCTCTATGCCCAGCATATGAAACGCAAGTTTCAAGGTGTGCAACCATGGATGAGTTCGTCTACAGATCATGCCTAGGGATGGTCATGGGGCGGGTCTGGAGCGGGTCTGGCCAGACCCGGACCCGGACCCTTTTATTTTTTTTGGATCCAGACCCGGATCCGGACCCTAAGGGTCCAAAATTTCCAGATCCAGACCCGGACCCTACGGATCTGACAGGGTCTAGGGTCCTTAATGGGTCTTATACAAAGCCTCTTTGATTTGTCAAAACTGAACCTTTTTCGAGTCTTTTTATATTTTTGTAAGCAACTTATTATCGTATTACAAACACTTGTCACAGAAAGTTATCAATCGATACACCAATTTAACAATTCATTTCAATGCCCAGAAACAAATCCATAATTAGTATCACACTCCGTAAACTTCCAAAACCATTAGAATTAAACAATAAACATCATAATTGAAACTTTAACTCAATGCGCAATCAAATTATTTCAGTACCTAAAAACAAACCAAAATTAGAATATCGCCGCCTCCATAATTTCCAAAACCATTAGAATTAAACAATAAAGACTGTATTTAAACTTTAATCTCGGCGAGCAATCAAAGTATTATACATGTACAACAAATGTGCAAATATCATCAAAAATTTTAACAAAAATAAAAAAAAAAATAATAATAAAATTTAAAAGTTTAGGGTCCGGGTCCGGGTCTTCACCTTAGGACCCGGACCCGTCAAATTTTTTTTGGATTCAGACCCGGACCCGGATCCGATTGGTCTAAAAAATTAAGACCCAGACCCTTAAAAAAGGGGCGGATCCGGGGCGGGTCCAACAGGGTTCTGGACCCATGACCATCCCTAATCATGTCTATCCCTCATCAAATTTGAAAAACTAGTTCAGCCCACAAGTCATCAGAGAACATGCAACATGCCTCTTTAGCCGCAAACTTAAAAGAGCCGTGACAAGCAGCTTTAATGATTACAATCTTATTATTGATTAAGTTATCTTGATTAAGAATTTAAGATGAAGCATATTGAGAAATGCTGCAACCATGGGCACATTAAGTACTACGGAACATGTGCTCCTCTGTAAAAATGGGCAGCAGATGTCATGTTTTATCAAGATATGAACCAAGATCAAAGCTCATTCAAGTCAATTGCTCGTAAAGCACTCATTTATCCTACAGAGATGCCCTATTATACTAAAAGCCTTATTAAAAAGATAGTAGAAGAAAGGAAAACAACAAAGAAATCAACCAAAATGGATCACGTTCAACCCCATCACAGACTCGTGTTCCGAAAATTCAGCAACTAGGTTTTCAGCTATCGTCAGATTTGACGCAAAAAATGGTATTTGACGCAAAAAAAAAATTAATGGTATATGGTGAATTAATAATTTACCACAAACGGCACACTAACGGCAGTTGCCATTAATGGTATTCAGTGCTAACGGACAAAAACTCAATGGTATATGGTGAATTAAAACATTTTGTGTGGTATATGGTGAATTTCGAAGAAACTCAGTGGTATATCATGAAATATCCGTAAATTTTATTTTTCACGACATCAGATTTAGTGACATCAAAAACATGTCACTGATTAATATTTTTAGCCTAATAATTATTGGTTTATATTTTGAGTTCCACTACAAAGTGATTTAGCGACACTTAATATAATCTTTAGTGGCATATGTAATTGTTACTGTAGTCTATAATGACATTTATGAGAAATGTCACTAGTTCCTATATCGCAAAAAGTTTTAGTGTGATTTTTTTATTATGCTGCAAAAGGGTTTAATAAATGTCACTAAATTCTCTATTTATACTATTAGAAATTTGAAATAGTGACATTTAAATTAAATGTCGCTAAATATATCTTACTATATGTTGTAGTGTACTCATTAATTACCACTAATTTTGGGTACAACTTTAGCTGTAAAAATTTGTATGGAGCGGAGGAGTAATTATTAAGATAAACTAATTTTTATTGATTATACATGATTAAATTTCTAACTAGTATTAAATATTCCTAATTATGTGATACTAGGAGTAGAGATGGTCATGAGTTGGATTTTTGTATGGGTCCAATTAAACTCGGATATTTATTAATTTTTGGTGAACTCAAATCCAAACTCGGACCCTTAATGCATGAATGTTTAGGACCTGACCAGACCTATCGGTTTGATAGGTCTAACGTCCAAAATGAGTCTTTAATTAACCATTTATACTTTGCCCTTTTTTTACCTTTTGAATGTTCATAATTACTAAAATAGGTCTATAGTTTATATTTGAGTCTAAATTGCATCCATATAAATATATATTAGGTTTAAACATGTTTAAAATTGATTTTGAATAGTGAAATGGCTGGGTTTAAAGTGAGTTTGTTGGGTCTGAGATACGTTTAAAAAATTTAAATCTTGAACGAGTTTAGAGATCGGATTATATTGAAAGAGGGTCTGACCCATACCCTTTTTTTGGAGTGGGGCACCCATTTGTCTCAAGAAATTAGGCCACAACCCTAAAATAATTAGTGTCAGGTTTGGTGTGTTAAAGTAGAGTAATACTAATTTTGTTGTTAGAAGAATCAAAGGCTAATCAAATTGTCAAAGTAGTGTCTAAATTTGACTTAAAAGTTAATTTTTTAGGTGTCAGAAAGTAATTTATCGACTCACATTTTAATTATTGGTCAAATAAAGTCCGGAAGGCAATTTAAATCTATAAAAAGTCAAGCAAAAACCTTTAATCAATAACTTTGACGTGATTTACCTCAAAAATATTAAACTACTATTACTATATGATAGTACTTAGTATGTAACAAGAAATTTGCTCTAGTTTTGTTAGTTTATTCTATTAAATATGTTTAATTTTTATTTTTGTTAACGATCAGTATTTTTTTTAATTCTCACTCACAATGTTAACTTATATGTAATTAGTCTTATCTACATATTTCTCTCATTACCCTATAATATTTATTTGTATCTCATTTATCTTAGTTTTTTGATTCAATATCTATAAATAAAATTTAATATTTGTAAAATGGGTCAAAACATAATAATTTATAGATAGAGATGAAGAGCACTAAAATTTCAATAGTGTCTAACAAGCCTCAAATAATGTGTTATATGCCTATACTTGACCAAATCATGTATTCCAATTATTATGAAATTTCAAACTTCTTACGTATTGACGTATTGTATTGATAGTACATCATAGACGGTGGCTCCATTTGTTTTAGTTCTATGAACCTCTTCAATTTTCTTAAAATACATAGAATACAATGGAATTATCATCGAAATTATTAGTCCAAACCTAATAATCCTATTTTGTCAAAAAAAATTATGAGTTTATATAATTATTGAAAAGTAGTATATCTTAATTTAGGAACAAAGTTAAGGTTCGTCATGACAATAGGTCATGCCTAATGTATAGAAATTTAATTTAGTAATGGACCCTTAATTATAAATAAAAAGATCCGAAAAAATATTAAAGAAATAATAATTCTGTACTAGTATTAAATGTTGGATAAATGAATTACTTCTTACTTCCTTATTATTTATAATCATAAATCAACACTTGACAAAATAAACTTTCAAGATGCTATATGATGGATTTAATTATGTTCTATATTATATTATTTTTGTGTATCTAATGATGCAATCAATATGATGGCTTTAATAAGGTCTTATATTTGATGATACAATGTGTTTATGTTTTATTTTGAAAGTCAAATGTCGTAAATTATTTTTATATTTTAGAAAATTTATAAGTAGGGTCCATTTTTCAGTTGGTCTAGGGCATATATAATATATTGACACTAGGTTATTTAATTTCACCTAAAATCGTTATTGTAATGTTGATACGAAGATTTTTGACTCTCCCACTTAACTTTAGACTTTGCTCTTGTCTGAAGTAACCCATTTACAAGTTCAAAGGAGTTCATTTCCTGAATTTATAAAATGTTATACCCTCATAGGGGCAAATCCAGAAAAAATACATTGCCATGGTCAATATTATATGATCTCTCATTGATATGGTGTAATTAGTAGGAAGTGCATTAAACGTCGTCGTTCGAACACTGAACATCAGTTTAACATACTACTTTATTTCTCGTCACCTGGGCCATGGCTATGCCAGCCCAAGTCTAGATATGCCCCTATACGGTTGTACCTTCATCTCTTTTGCTTTTTTAATAGGAAAATATACCAAGAATAATACAACCTTTTGCTTATTTTACTACAATAATACTAACTTTTGATTAATCATGAATAATACCAACTTAGGGGGATTTTCTAAGAATATCCCTAACATGCTAAAAATCAAACTACAAGAGTTTATATAATAAAAAAAATGGTAAATTAGTTAATAAACTAAAGTTGGTATTATTCTAGGAAAAAAACCCCTCTAAGAAGATATTATTCATGGTTAATAAAAATTAGTATTATTATAGAAAATTAATAAAAAATTATATTATTCACGATAATTATTTTTTAATATGAAACAATTCACGTATGAACAATAATAAACAATACAAGACCGGACCAACAACCATATCAGATCAAAGTTTGGCTGGCGCAGAAAGAGGAGAGGAATTGACATTATATGGAAGTGCTAAATCAGATAAATCATTATCAATCAATATATCTTTAGTAAAATGGGCAGCTCAGAAAATAAATAATTAATAAAAAAAATATATATTATTAAGAAAAAACAATAGTATCTGATGATCATCTGGTGAAAGTGCTAGTTATTGAGAAGACAATTTTAGAAAACAATCCATTGTATACGATATCATAATCTGACTCTTTCTGAGGCACAGGCCTGAATAATTGAGTCATTTTTCCTCATAACAAAACACCATCTTCTTTTTATCTTTTAGAAATCAAACAGTAGCCTTACATTTTCTGATTACTTTTTCTTCTTCCATACATTTTGGTCTCCTTAAATATACTTAATATACATATGAACTATATATCTTTTAATCCCCTTTATTCTAATTAAATATCGTATTTATTTTGGTACCAATTTTATGAAAAAGAGCCAAGAATTATATGGGAGAAGAGAATAAGAGAAAAAATTGGAAAAAATATTTATAGTTTATTGATAGTTCATAATTTTTTAAATATTCTTATGATATTCAACAAATAATTATTGAATATATAAGAATATTAAATAAATTCATAATTTACGTTAGATAATTGTATTTTAGAAGATTTTTGTATGGTTATTAGATAGAGTTATTGAATGGTTTGATTAACTAGAATATTTTAGCTAGTCAGCTCATAACTAATTATTTAAGCGCCGACTATTGTAGTTTTTTGAGATCAGATGATCGATAAAAACTAATTAATTGACTAGAAATATTTATAATTAAAAATAAGCCAATAAGTCAAAGTACGAAAGTTATAAATATTTAATAATATAAAAATTGTTATTTTTATAATTACAACATAAACTTGTGCAAAGTATGAATGTTATAAATATTTCATAAATATGAATATTAATATTTTTTATACTTACAACATAAACTTAATTATTATATCTTTGTATTCATTATAATAATACATTTTTCACAATACTAAATAATTTATTATTCACATATATTTAAACATATATTTTTTAGAAGTAATATTTCAGATCAAATAAATAAAATCAAATACCATATTAAACTATACTAATTATTTTTATTGATTTCTAATTTCTTATCACTCACATAAATTGCCTGATTTAATTAATTTAATTAAAAAATTACATCTTGTTTCAATTGAAAATAAGTATCACTTTTCAGGAAAATACAAGTGTATATATGAATGGTAATATAATTCATATTTATATAAAATCAAAAGTACTCCGTTGATAGTGCAAAATTAATCTTAAAAAATATCTATAATTTATCTAAAGAAAATAATTGAAATATTTTTACCAGCATCCAACTCTATAATTGTAAATTTATTGATATATGGGTCATAATTTTATCATTTAACAGAAACTGTCCCCTCTACATATTCCAAGAGTCAAGAGGGTGTCCGGTGTCCCGTTACAAACAACTACAAGGGATGAAGGGAACAAATCAGGTATTCAATTGGCCAACAAGATTTGCTTCTTCTAACATGTAATTTAAATTGTAACGTGTATTGAATCGTGCTTTGTTTTAGTTTTAGTAATTACCGCTTTTTTCAGGTAAGATTTTAAAATTAAATTTAATCTATATCTCTTCCCTCAGCCTAACGCGTTATCTAAAGGTTATTGATACTATCGATTATTTAAACTTGTTTTATGTATTGTGACTAATGCGTAAAAGAAAAAATCAACTGAGGTCTATTTTAAATTACTTTATTTCATAATTTAATATTATTAATTTTTTATAAAAAGAATTCTTTAATTACTTAAAAAAGTAAAATATAACAAATATAATAAAACGAAAAGTATATATCTTTTTATCGGCAATTATATTGAAAATGAAAAACCGAGCACCAACTAAACCACTGATCCTCGATCTTGAGAGTTGATTCATCAAAGGAGGAAAATAGTACACGAATGCTCCTAAGAAGACACATAAGTAGCCATACAACATGTTAGATACATAAGTAGCCATACAACATGTTAGACACATAAGTAGCCATTCAAAATAGACCCGATTATCTGAAATTTATTTAACTTCGCAATTGAATATGATTTGACCCGACTTTAAAAACGGTTTACAATTATGTAAAAGATAATATGGACACAAAACCCGATTTCAAACCAATCCAAAACAAGTAACTGGAAATGAATTTGATGACCCGAATGAACACTTCTGAGTATGAGATTGAGTACAATAGTAAATGGTATGTTATAGCTAATGGGGACTTGGCATATGCTTTAAGACAAAAGGAGAGTAATGGGCAGTGAGGGGGGTGGGACTTTCTGATTGCAATTAAAACATTGTTGCAGTGTAATGGCACCATCATACTTTCCCCTTCTTCCCTCTAAATTTAGAAGGCATTTAAAAAAAAAAAAAGAAAAAAAACGACAAAAATCCATTATCATAAGCTTTTTTGTTTGGTGGAAAATAGCCAATGCCCACCTTCCCACTGCAACCTTTTCACTATCATTTTCAAATATCAAATACTATCAACTCCTCTCTCTCTTTCTTCCTATAATGTAATCTTTAGCCGTGGTACTTTGGATATCAATCTATCACGTATCAATACATTCACATTATAGGTTTTATTTTTTATTTTTTATTTTTCATTTTTCATTTTTCATGTTGTTCTCATATTAGGTGGTAGCTTACAACTTGGTCTAGAAATTTGTTTATCATTATACTTAAAAGATATATTAGTGAAAACGATCGCCAAATACTTACGATGTTAAGAACAAACAACAATGAGCAAAATTAAGTTTGACAAAGTAACAAACAAGGACACAAAGATTTAAGGAGGTTCACCCAATGATGGCTACGTCCTCCGTGGTGTGTAGTTTATGTTTATATTATATCAAATGAATACAAACAACACTTCAATATGAAGAATTACAATTGAGATAGAGATAACAACAATAGGCTATGTGTTTGGCTTAAGGGTTGTGTTTGATGTGTTTTGCATACTTGAAGTGTGGGTATGAGAGCCCTATTTATAGTGCTAGGTACTTGAAGATGAATGACTCACATAAATACATAGTTAATTTAGGGTAATGAATACTATGAAATAACTCTAAGAACTTGAAAAGGCATTATCTCAAGAGTCACACACATGAGACTCTTCACCTTAATCTTCATTAACACCAATAATTCCCATGAATACTCTTCACCTTATTACACCCTTTTGGATTCCACAACTCAAGAGTCACACACATGAATTCAACCCTTTAATGTGCACTCAAGTCACACATTAGTATAGTATCATTTATAATCACATTAGTATACTACCATTCATAACAATTAGAATAGTGATTAATTTAGAATACTAAAATAATGTAGTAGCTTCACTTAAGAGTTTCTTGACTAAAAAGGATAGCTGCAATATTATATAGATTTATGACCTCATATTAATTCGTAATATGAATTTCTCGTACTATATCCAATTACAAACTCAATAAAAAGTTAATGCATAAATTAATAATTAAAATTATATAATATATTATATATTCTATCTATTTTATATATCAATTAGATTATAAAGATTGGATACAAATGGTGATTGTTATTAACACCTCAAATTCATCAAATATAAAGTGCAAGTTTTCTAATATATAGTCAAAGGGTGTCTCTTGAAAAAAAGTGAAAGCTAATTAAGGGTTTCTTCGTAATACTGTGATTGATTTTTTTATTCTCAAAGTCACATAATAAATGAAAAAATTAGTCAATTTTATTGAAAATATAATTTTAAAATCCAATTACTAAAATGAAAAAGAAATTAACCATAAATGATTTTCCTACAATAATCTCAACTTTTGATTAACCATAAATAATCCCAATTGTAGGGTTACTTACCCAAGTATATTGTTACCAGAATGGTGATCGATTTTTCCAGGTTACTTGCGACAAAATTTTTTTTAAAATTAAACGTTAAAATCAAACAATAAACTTATTTAATTTCTCTTTTTAAATTTTTTTTTCAATTTTTTTTATAATTTAATTTTGAATTTACTTTATAATTTTTAATGCAAAATGACTAGTTATATTTTTTTTTTGAGTTGAAAATAACTAGTTTCATTGATAGGAGGTTATTTCAAAAAAAATATATAAGAGGTTAATTTGGTGTATTCTTAGCAAACATTTTTTATAATTGAAATTATTCATACTTAATCAAATATTAAGATTATTATAGAGAAATCATTAAAAAAATTAGAATATTCGAATTATGTTTACAAATGAAAGCCACTTTTTTTAGTTCTTATTTTTAGTTTAAAATTTTAAAAAAACTGAAGAAAAAAAACAATAAGTAGGAGCCTTATTTAAGCCATCCAAATATTTGTTTGGTAGTAGTGTCATGTTAAATGCTATAGCTACCTATAGCACTAATTTCCACAAACACTATCATACTTATAGCATAATTTTATTTTCATTGACATTGGTCTTTAATTGGTAAGTTTTTCCATTGTGTTGTGACCACTTGTGGTAAGGTTTCATATTATGCATTCTTTTTTTTATATTTTGGATCTTAACTTGAGGTCATTATATAAGATGTACTTTATACTTCTATAGTTCTATATGATATGAATAGATTTTATTTAGATAATACACTTTGTTTTTATCCTAATTAATTCACAACATTATTTTAAACTTTAATATTTTTAGTTAGGTATATTTAAATTTTTATTATCATGAAAATATGCTATTCCCTCCGTTCTTTTTTTATCTTCCGCATTACTATAATGGGTAGTTTTAAAAGTTCTTCCACTTTAGAATACTTTCTATTTTTAGAAAGTTGTTATCCCACTTTTACCTCTTAAACCCCCCCTTTTCTTTTAATGTACCTCTTTTCTTTTATTTATAATTATTTTCTTTTTCATACTTTCAATACAATCATTACTTTACACTACTATTTAATTAAAATAATACCCACTACAATCCAAAGATTCTATCTTCCTTAATATGTGTGAAAAACCCAAAGTGGAAAATCAAAAAAGAACTGAGGGAGTATAATTTTGATAAAAGATAATATTTAACTATGTTAGGTATAATACATTAATGTTTGGTATGAATTTTTTAATACCAAGTAAGATATTCAATTAACATTACTTCATATTTTTTGTTTGGTATGATATTAGGTTAACCCAATTTCTTTCTTGAGGGTAATAAATACCCTTATTTTGTTACCACTCATTTATGTCAAGTAATGAATTCCCCTTCTATAATCAAGTATAAGTATTTCTTTTACATTTTCATACCAAACAGCATATAACTACAACCCATACTCTTACCCTTACTCCACTTTATCATTTTCCTTTTCATTATATTTTCATACCAAACACCCCCTAAGATAGTTTATCATTTGTTTGAGATTGTCACATTTTCCTTTTGTTTATTTTTTTACCTTACTACAACATTTTGTTATGGCAATGTCACCATCACTTTCTTTTATTCTTATCTATAAATTTTAATTTTTTTAACGCAATCCTTACAACTCTAATAGTTCTATCATTTCTTAATCTTTAGTAACAAAATTTTATTCTAAGTGTCTCATTTTCTTATTTAGTCAAGTTATCCTAAATATATCGTTTTTATTTTAGATATGTTAACTTTGTCAATTTATCATTACTAAACTTAATCTATTCGCACCTTTATTCCTACTAACCCTTATTAAAATTTAAAAACGCTACACTTTTTTTTTAAATGTGATCCTATTTAACCACCTAAAAATAATATTAAGATAAATAGAAGGGGTATAATATACGAGACTTTAATTTATGAACTTTGTCTTCTTTCATTGTTTCTTTGCTAAGTAGCTGGCGTATGTCCCGAAATCGTTGGACATTTCGTTGGGTACAACGTTCTAAATTAAGAATTTCTTTTTTTTTCGATCATATTATTCCTTAAACTTAATTATTCTTGTAAGTTTTTTTGAAAATGTTATTTCATTAATGATTGATAGAAAATGGCCTTGTTAATGATTATATTGTAGTCCATTCTGTAAAAAAACTTAGGTATATATGAAATATTTTCAAAATTTAGTAGTACTTGCATAGTTTGCACAAAAGGAGATATACTATACTACTATGATCATGTTCTCTTTCATTTAGTCTTTTTATTTATTATTTATTTTTAAAAAATTATGTCAATTCATTTTTGATTAAAAACATTCAAATCAGACCATATCTTAATAAATTCAAATCAAAAATAATAAATTCGAATGAAAAGAACAATACAAAGACTATGTCGCAAATAATAAATTCGAATGAAAAGAACAATACAAAGGCTGTCGTGTGAATTATATCATTTATAATTCACGCGTGTATATATATATATATATATATATATATATATATATATATATATATATATATATATATATATATATATATATATATATATATATATATATATATATATATATATATATATATATATATATATATATATATATATATATATATATATATATATATATATATATATATATATATATATATATATATATATATATATATATATATATATATATATATATATAAAAGTAATTTTGAGTTTATATAAAATATCTTCTTTTTCCTCTAGAAAGCTAGAGGTGGTTTTGTGCGTGTGCAAAGTGCTCAAATTTTATTGATCATACAGGACTTCAAAAATGAAACGGTCTTATATATTAGTTTAAGTTAATTTCTATTATATTTAATTTAGTTACTTGATATATAGCGTCAAAATTACAAAAATATGTAAAATAAATGAAATATCAAAACTTCTTATGAATTCCGAACTTACTTGAAAAATTTATTAAAAAATAATAATGTAAAAACAAAAAAAGTTTAAAAACACAATTTTTACATGGGAATACTTCTAAGTAGATCATTCACTTCATTCCATATTATAATTTTAAGATTGTTAGGACTTACAAATAAGAGTAGCAATACAATTAATATTATTATATTTTAACTGCTACTTCTTTGTCACTTTGATTTTTGCAATATACTGTAAATATTAAAGTGAAAATTTTTTGTATATTGTATAGCAAAATTAAAAAGCATAAATAAAAAAGTACATAAATCCACGCTATTGTTGATTTTTATTGATTTAGACCTTACATATTGTCCCATTTTCTTTACTTTTGGATATATTTAAAACCAAATCTAAAAGCAAATTTGAGATAGCTCCTAACCTTATTAAATTATCCTTGTCTAAATGCATTTAGCATTTGAAATGATATCCCCTAATAGACCCTTGTGTTTATTTTGAGACCCTTTTTTGGAAGTGGTAAAGTTTGCATGTGGGAGTGGCTCGAGCAAATTATAGATAGTATCCTAGAATTAGAGGTGTTTAGAATAAATAAGATCACCTGATATTTATTCAAACTGAACCCGACTTCAAAATAAATAAAAAATAATAAAAAAGTGATGTGGACATAAGACTCGATTTTGAACAGACTCAAAACACTTGACTCGAAATCGACCTGATGAGCCAAATGAACACCTCTACCTACAATAATAGCTAAGTTGGATATACATGAGATATTTCAATAATTAAGATTTTTTTATTTCTTTTGTTTGAACTATTTTAATTATGAAAGGTTTAATAATCAACAAATAAAAACAATTAATAGAGTATTTTTTAAAGGAATAATTACTTAAAATAATCAAACTTTTTACTAAATTTTCTACGATAATTCGAACTTTTGATAATCTCAACTTTGAAAGAATGCACTAAGATAACCTCTTACCTATACAATAAGTCATTTTTGAAAAAAGAAAATATAAAAAAATAAATACAAATTAAATTATAAAAAAATTAAAAAATTAAAATAATTAAGAAGAGAAAATCAAGTAAGTTTATTTTTTATTTTAAGTTTTAATTTTTAATTTTTTAATTTTTTAATTTTTTAATTTCATTTTTCTTTTTTTTTGATGCAATCAACTTATTAAAGTCGATCACCATTTGGGCAACAATGTTCTTAGGTAAGTAACCCTAAAATTAGAATTGCTCATGATTAATCAAATGTTGAAATTATTGTAGGAAAATCAATACAAGGTTGAAATATTTTAGAAAATTTTTTTTTTAAACCTTAATTTTCAAAATAATAAGTTAGCTTGATAATAGAGGGCTTCACTTTTCATCCTTACAATAACGATTCAATTTTCACCACTATATAAACACTTATATCCCCTCCTTATCTATAGGCATTCTCAAACCTATTCATGAATCAAAACCCTAATTTTCATGATCACTAAGAAGTTGCTAAAAAAAAACTTTATATGGAAAACGAGATTTGATCACTAATCTTAGAAAGTACATTCATAAAATTTTATTGGCTTAGCTAACTCAAATTTTCATTTATTTCAAAACTTTGAATCATGAACTTAAAGGAATATGATTTCCATGTGAGAGTTGTTAGAAAGTATAATGAAAATATATCAATAGTTAGATTATTTTTAGATATCAATAGTTGTGTACCTCTCATTAATTGTCATTAAATTATAATTGTTCATCCTCTAATACTTATTATCATGGGTCAATAGTTAATAGCCCCACTGTTTAATGGATTAAAGACCATCACTTTCCTGTTGTGAGAAATCGTATTTCAATGACACGGATTTATATACAGAGTTTATATTATGATTGTTTTTTTAAATTTGTATTAGTTATTCTATTTTTTTCTTGTATGAGAACTATCTCACACCGAGATCCTCTAATACAATAATTTGTGAATGAATTTTATAAATTTCTTGCAATTGTTATAACACAATTGATAGGTTCCATTTAAAATTAAATTTCGAAATAAATGTGATAATCTACCCAATAAAAGTAACTTTTGTCATAAACTATCTAAAATAAAATTTTAGGTCATATATAATTTTATTGTCAAAATATTCGTATTTTCGCTATTCTTATTTTCTTCTACGTTCCTTTTGAAAAGCCCAACTTTCTGATCTATTTAGTAACACTAGTATAATGATCTACCGATCAAATTTTATTTTAACTTTAAAAGCATACCTCGATTATATAATAACAGTTACTCTTTATTTTTTCCTTGTGGCCCCAACTCTTTTCTTCATCAATCTAACTTAGTACTTACCACTTTGCAATCTCATCTACCAATAGAACGTCATCAATTGTCTTGTTTAAGACCACTGCATAAAGAAGAGCTTTACAGTCGAACCTTGACAAATATTGAAAAATCTTTTATTTCTCCTACACGTCTTAATATTTACCTTTACTTCTCAATATATGCCATGCAACAAAACACAAAAAAGTTTCCCTTAAACAAAAAATGTAAATCTTAATTAATCACATTTATTCATTAATAAATCACGATTCATGCTCACCTCAATGTCATCAATATATTTCATTCGTGAGTAAGCTAAAATTTTTTAACAAATAAAAAAAATTAATTCTTTTTACCAAGGCCGGTTCATAAGCTATCCGGGGTAGCCGACCGCCTAGAACCCCCAAAATAAGGGGCCTCAAATATTAAATAATGTTATTCAGACTCGGTTCTAAACAACACTTTTTAAATAATTTGTTTGTAAATCTTTTTATATTTGAAGTAATATAATGCTACAACTTACAATACATTTTGTCTCAATTATATTTCTTAAAGTGAAATTTTTTTTATCTTTAATAAAAGACCCCATTTTAAAAGACATTGCAAAAATTAAATAGGACCTCTAAATTCTTTACACCGCCCCTGTTTTTTACGGATGGTTTGAATTAAAATCCGTCTCAAAAGATGAAACAAAAAGTTTATTCACCACTAGACTAATAAAAACCCCATCAAAAGAGTCATTAATATGAATCAACCTTCAAAAGCAACAACCATGTACAATTAAGCATAATTAATGTGGGAAGCTACTTGGTTATGTCGGCAGCATTATAGTCTAACGAATGATTAGGGAATATATTTGGGAGACAATCACAACCAATAAATAAGGATGCATGTGTCAAAAGGAAAGTGAACCACGTACAAAATAAAGAGATTCACTGTCTCTACTATTTTTTGCACCAAAGCAATTCAAAGATGAAAAATAAATCTGATTATCTGATATTTATTCAATTTTATAATGAAATTCAATTTTAATCGATTTTTATAAAAATTTTAAATTATGTAAAAATTCAAGTGGACATAAAATTAGATTTTAAACCAATCTGAAGTATATAATTCAACATTAACCTGATGACCCGAACCGACACCTATACCCAATTTATCACCTAGTTTTGTCTAAACCTATGATTATTTTCATCACTAATAACTTACATTTTGGGTTAGAAATCTTTTGTTATCGTTTAAACCATTCTTACACTAATTACATGCAATGAATTTATCCTCAAATCATATTGAGTATTGAGCTTTCATATTGTTATCAATTCTCAATTGTATTATTGACACTTGACGTTTTACCACTAACCATATAATAATATGAAATGAAATATGATTTTATGTAGGTTGTTACAAGTTGTTGATTAAACTTGTTGATTTATTTGACCAACTGGATATATTGACCGATAAATGTTTATGCTAGTTGTTATGAACATTATTAGAAAAAAATATATATTGGCAATTTATTTGAGAATAAATGCACCAAAAGGGAAAAATTCAATTGAATAATATAATCAATAGCTTTTTAATTTTGACTTTTTAAGTCTGTTTTTTAGCCGACTTAAAATCATTTATCAAACTTTATTTTTGTTAGACTAAACAAAATCTTGAAATTTTAAAGTCAAAAGTCAATTAAAAAGTTAGTGAAAAGTTATTTGTCAAACAGTCTACATGTTTTGTTTTATATAGAAGTATTATAATACATATATCAAAAGATGAAGAAATAAATAATGGAAAGAAGGGTCAACCATGAGGAGAATCTGGGTCAGTTTATGGCAAAAAGAATAAAGCATTCCATCCATGCAAATCTATGAAACTATGTATCTGGTGAATGATCATGATTATGGGTTATATATATGATTAAGGTTAATATATATAGCCTATAATCATGGGTTGAGCGTGGGAAAATTATTGTATTGCTTAATAAATTGGCCAATTCTAAGAGTCTAGGACTTATATTTAATAATAACATAAAGATAAATTATTCATTTGTATAACAAAAAGAAATCACCTTTAGAATATTACAGCTCAAGGGTATCAAAGAATTGGCATTTTCTAGTTCTCTAATAAATAAAAAAAATCCTTTATTGAAAAAAAAAATAAAGAACTCCAAAAAACATTAATTATTGTAATATGTCATATGTGTCAAAATAACTAAGTATTTACTTTAATTAGTTACTCATGGATTGAAAGATAGGTCAATGAACATTTTAAATAATGCAAATATAAACCTTGAGGCTTAACCACACATAAAACTTGGGTCTTTTATTGATTACTATCAATAGTTTTACCATTTAATAAAGAAAGTTACTTAATTCTAAATATAAGTTTTGGAAAAAAAAAATTGAGTCTCATTCAGTAAAAAAACATTATTGCAAAGAAGAAAAATTGTGATTATTTGGAAATAAGATTACTTTAATTATGAATACAAATAAATTTAATTACTAAGAATAACATAATTTCATTATGATAAATTTAGGCGAAGAAAACAAGTGTTTAATCGGTCAAAAGAAAAAATGTTTGATAAATGAATTTTAAGGTAGTTAAAAAGTGAAATCTGACTTTTAAATTAAAAAGAAAAGCTATAGATTGATTATTTTTTTGGTTGACTTTTAGTTTGTTGAATTGTTGGCTTACTTCATCTCTAACTTACAGCTAGTAGCAAATCTAATTTTACTAAACATGAAATATCTAATGAAACAACAAACTTATACAGCAAGCTTATAGCCAAAATAGTAAACACTTTCAATTGATTACATAAGTCAATTTAAAAAGCCAATAACCAATGAACCAATACCCATCTGTCAAATATTCGATCAATATCTAATTTTTTATATTTTTATGCATTAGAAATTAGAAATTAGAGATAAGGACGAATAATCATCTTTGCATATTGTAATTTTCTGATATAAGATGTTGTGGAGTAATTCTTATCATAAACATAATTTATATCCAAAAATCTATCCAATGGAGTTTGAATTTACAAAAAAAATTGTCAAACTCTCGAATCTTTGCAAAAATTAATTAATACATGAACTTTTTATTTTAAATGATACAAAATAAGTATAATTTTATTGATAACTTGATGTCATGGCTTACTTGGCCTTAGATAATGTATATTTTACTCAACCAAACTTTATATCAACCATAGCACGTGAGAATGACATGGCTTGGCATTACAACAAGAACTAGAAAATAGAGATTAGCCAACCTAATTAATAGGATTCTTGTTGTATATAAACATATATTACTCCGTGTTGGTATTATGTGGCAAATAAAACTATTGGTTTTATGTGAATAATAATCCTAACTTGTTATTTTTATAATACAAAAAATAATGTGAAAATTACTTGAGGTGGTGTGAATTGAAAAATTATCGGATAAAATCAGCTATATTTTAAAAATCAGTAAAAATACATTTTAACTTATAAATTAAAAATAAAATACATGATAAAAATAAATAATAAATAATATTAATACATTAAATATGAGATAGTAATATGAAATTAATATATTGACATCTCGTCACTTACAAGAATACCTTTGGTACTCGAAATTAGGTTTATCGGTTCAACGAAATTTATAGGTTACGTTCTCGTGATCTAAAAACAAACTAGATAAAGGCATGGATTAAAAAATTATGCACTAAGTACTGACATATAGAGTGACATATTTGGGTGCCACGTATTTATTTTGCTTTATTTGTTTTTAGGACGGCAATTTAAAAGTTGATTAAATGGGGTTAAAGTAATAACTATTTAAAAATAAGTTAAAAAGATTATAGAGTTAATACAGGTGAGATCATATTCAAAAATAAAAATAGAATAATTTTATTAAAATAGGCTAAAATAAAAAATAAGACAAATTAAGTAGAAAAGGTGAATAATTCTTTTATGCATAAAGACATATATGTCTACATATACTATAATATTTATATGTAAATTTAAAGAATATTTCATAAGGTTACCGCAAATATATTAGATCATACTAATGTCTAATTAATTGAGACATGTATATTAGTTTTTGGATTAGAAAGATCACTAAGGTAATTACATAGCTTCATATTAGGATCAAGTTAGGAATTGAAATTAAGAAAGTCTAAATATAGGGGAACAATTACAGAAACTATATTAACTGATACACTAATAAAATAATTGTATAAAAACAAGAAAAATATTCTTAATTTGAGACTTGAAAAGTTATAGGGTAGACTAGGATTTTCATTTCTAATTATATCTAAATAATTTATTTTTTCTTTTCTTTTTATTTGTATACATCAATTACATAAGATATAATTACATCCATATCCCTAATTAAGACCTACAATATCTAAAATGAGATAATTACAATTTGCTATTAAGTAGGTTTTCTCGAGTCAATGATTTCATAATTGGCCATAATTTACTTATTTCATTTAATAAGGATATAGTCTCTCGTCGTTTATTTTTTCTCAGACTTTAATTATAACTTTTATAAGTAGAATATACTAATTACAAATTTGTAATCCATATTTGTTATTGAATATCCCTCTCTCTAAACCTATCTTATCCACATACTCTAGTTATCCTTTTGACTTTCACCAAACTTGTGGGAAGAGTAAATGCTACGTATCAAAAGTATATTGCAAATACTCATCCAAAATATATGAAATAATTTCTTTTTTTTCTTTCACTGGGATGTATATATGATTAATTGTATAAAAAAGAAGAGGTGGTTCACGTGTCATAGATCTTGGTTGTAACAATTTGGATAGTGTAATCCTACTTGGCTTTATATCATCTAGAAGTTCTTGAGTGTAGAATTACTTGTGTTATTCTTACTTACTTTTCATGACATGTTTGTATCACTTTTTTGTGTGATGTTGATTCAAGTGTGTAGATATGATTTTCTAGGGATCACTTTCTTATAGTTTGAAACTTTAATTTACATGGCCTAGTTATATTAAATGAACATGAAATTTAAATTTTATAAAAATTTCATTTTCAAGTATTTTATTGATGGTAACATGTTGATTAATACTTTTTAACGGTGAAATCTTTAAAATTTACATAATTATTTATTTTAGTATGTATAAGGTAGGTTGAGGGTTAGGGTGAAGAAAATCAAATCTAAGATCTTACCTTGAGAAAGTGATATATGCTTTAACTGAGATAAGACTCAATTCTACAAAGTAATTACTTATAACTTCATATTTTCAAGTATAATTATTAGGTTGTGAAATCTCTTACATAATTTCTCTGAATTATTAAATAAAAATATTCTCTTTGATTTCTATCTAAACATGTCCCTCTCAAACGGCACCTAGCCTCATAGAGTCAACCTCTCACTGGCTTCAATCCCGCCGGAGCCTGGACTTCCTGTCACTAGACGTGTTTGTGTTGTATTTGTAGTTATTTTCAGATGGAGTATCAATATCATTAAAATTTTTTACTTTAACAGCTTTTATAAGTGTGAAATTTGTTGAAATTTGTGTTAGAATTTTTTATTTGACAAACACTAAACTCGTATAAATTTAAAATTTTCAAATGATATACTCCTATATAATGATTCTTAAAAACACAACATAACGTCATTTAGTATGTTCACAATTCACCTTAATAATTAAGATTACCCCCTTAAATAAGTTCAATTTAGTAAAAAAAAAAAAAAAATCAGTAATTGCAAAATAAAATAAAATCAATAAGGTATCTAATTTAAGGAAAAATTACCTTGAATTAATAACTAATTTTTTCATATTTCCTTACAATAATCCCATCTATTGATTAACCACAAATAATCCCAACTTTGAATGTTATTTTTCTAGAGTAAACCCAGTAACATGATGATTTGCTATAGCAAATTTTATTTTTTTTAAAAAAAAGATAAGTAAAAATAAAATATCGAAAAAAACGTTAAAAAATGTTGAAAAATTTTTATTTTTCATTATGCAAAATATTTTATGTAAAATTTCAAATTTTTTCTTTATATTTTACATTAATTTTCAGTTTATTTGTTTGGTGAGTTACCTATTATAGCAGGTCATCAGGTTACCCAAGTTTACTCTTGGCAAATACCCCTTAAAGTTGAGATTTTTCATGGTTAATCAATAGGTGGATTATTGTAGGAAAATCATGAAAAGATTGGATTGTTCTAGGTAAATTTTCCTTAATTTAATTTTATTAAAATAAGTTCTTCTAGTCAAAAATAGTAAATTTAATAAGTTACAAAAATAAAAAACAACAAAAGAACTAAACATCAAGAAAAAAGAAAATAAAAGTTCAATAAAAATTAGCTTAATTTAGTTAAACAAAATGATGAGGATGGGCCTTCATTGTCTATCAAACTGAAATTATTTGTTGATAGTTGATTGTCCTCTCAAAATTAATACCAATATGCCATTCATCATAAGATGGTATTAATTGATATATTTAAATAAATGATACATAATTATATATTTACTTAGAATTATATATATATATATATATATATATATATATATATATATATTATATAATAAATTAATGACAAGAAAAAATAGGCGAAAGTAGCTATAAACGATGTCAAAATTCGTAATATTAAAACTACTTAATTTTTAACTTAATAAAAACATAGGAATATGATTTAACAAAATGTGATTTTGTAAAAAAAATAAAAGTAATAAATTGCGCGTCAAAAAGATAATTGAATTCGACATATGTTTGAGTTATGATGTAAATGCAACAAGAAAATATAAATTAATACATTTATTTTTTATTAGGGTAAGTTAGATAATCTTTATAAATAACGAAAATATAAAATAATTTTTATTATAGATGATGAGAATCAAAATCATTATTATAACGTTGAGAGGGCAAACCATCTATAAGAAGGCTAAATGAGTTTAAAATGGACACATCTTGTATTTAAGCACCTACCACATTAGGAGAATAGTTATTGTCTGGCTATAACACAGTTATGTTCATAAGATTCAGAGAATTAAACAAAGAAATTGGCATAAATTATTAGAATTAGAGGGAGGCAAGAGGGAGACAAAATCCTTTTACACTCTAACATGATTCTTAACATAATTATTATCTTATTGTTAATTGTCTGCCTTTTTTTAATTGTAACCTCTAAACACCATTATTATACCATTTTACCTTCCATTTTTCAAACTTTAATATTTACCCTTTTTGTTTTTGTAGGTAACTCACAATGACACTGTCTAATTTCTCCAACAAAGCTAGAACTCGCACTATAGGATTCACCCAACTTGGTATTTATATGGTATTCCAATGATATATAATTGATATTAGATATTGAAGTGATTGATTTAATCAGTTAAATAATAATTTAATGTAAATTAGTTTATATATAATAATAATTAGTTGTTTTAAATAATTAATTAATTTATATAACACTCTCGATAGATGCGCTTTAATCACTCAATTATATATTTGTATCTAAGTGAGCTCAAATTGTCCAATAAATAATTTTGTCAAATATCCTATTACCTGTTACTTTGTATTAATTTTATATATTATATATAACACAATTTAATACTCCCTTCAATTCAATTTAGTTGTCCCATTTGATTTGGGCACAAATATTAAGAAAATGAGAGGGCCACCTAAAATAGTAGACTCATGTGTAATATTGGATATTTTTAATATTAAGAAAATGAGGGGATCAACTAAAATAATTGACCCATGTGTAACATTGGATGTTTTTAATATTAAAAAATGAGAAGACCACCTAAAAGTATATGTCTTAAAATGAAAATGAGACAATTAAGATGAACTAGCCAAATAAAAAATACAACTAAAAAAAATCGAAGCCAGTATTATTTTGTTTTTTATACAAATAACTCAAATCATAACCTAATGAGGCTCGTTTTAGATTACCTCGATAATGAGATTTGAGTCTTTGACGTATAGTATTAGTCAGCTTTTAAAAATCTAAACTAATATGCCTGCTGGATTTCCTCCTTTCAAAAAATGTAGTAAATTAAATACCACGAACAAAAATAAAAAGTAATTTTTCAAGTGTAGTCATAACTTATGTCAATCCAAGCTTAGATAAAAAAACAAGTATTTTATTTTAAGAGTGAACACATAAATATAATATTATTTATTTTCCTCATTCGAGTTAATTTATTTTTTATGTTGATCACCTATAATAAATTTATTTAATTTTAATTTTTACATCAAATTTATCCTGTCTTTTATTTTTCATATTATATTTCCTATTTCTAAATATTCTACAAATTAAACCAACAATATCAAATTGTTTAGTGTCCATGCTAAATAGGGCTATATTATGGATTTTACTACAATAGTGATGTTAATAGTGATTAGGGATGATTAATGTTTGAAACAACACCACAAATGATCGATAATGAAAAGTAAAGCTTGATTAAAGAAAGGTTATATGACCCTCTTTTCAAAGTTTATAGGTAATCTTTTACAAATGTGTAGGGTAGAGACATAGATTTAGAACATATGCCATTATCTCATGCATATATATATATTATGTATTTATTATATGTGAGGTGATTGAGGCTTTTCTAATAATTAATCAATTAATTAATAATTAAAAAGATGATTATCTTGGTATGTTTCCTTGAATGGAGGTGTTTTTGTGTTGCTTAGTAGGTGGGTTTAATTGACTTTAAGTGTCCCACCCTTCACATTCATGGCTAACATAATCATTCTCTAATTCCGTCAATTTTGAAGTTAGGAAAATGAAACTTGTCCTATTGAAGTAAGCAATCAAGGCTTACCTAGAACTAACTAATTAAGCAAATAATTAAGGAATTAAATTGTAATTTATTTCTATATACAAAATAAGGAGGCCTTTTCAAACATCTTAAATTTTAAGTATGACTATTTCTTGTTTAAATATTTTGGTTTTGTTGTCATTAATATTGAATTATTGTGAAAATTTATCATTTATTAAAAGTTAATTCTTTTATTTAATTTCTAGAGAATTAAACAACTTTATTTGGTTGATTATGGAAATTTCTAATGGATCTAATAATAAAATTTTTTATATTTAACTAAATGTTTTAATCGGTCATTTTTACTCATTATAACTAGGTGATTGCCCGTGCTAAGCACGGGTTATTTAATATTTTATCATATTTAACATATATTTTTATACGTAAATAAATAAAAAAAATATCAAAAACAGATGCATAAAAAAATTAATATTGGCACTCAATTTGAAATATAGCGTATTAAGTACTCTAGTTATTAGGCGGGAACTAAACTCATCATAACATCACACATGTCCTTAGATGGTCTCTATTTTAGTATTAGATGTAGAAGATTTTACGATTCCTACTTATTTTACGACACTTATTAATTATTTATTAATGTATAAAGGAGTATATATAGTTAGTGAATCCTTGTTTGATATCTCCTTATATATAATTTGACAAAAGCAATTGTATAATTTTTTAATAGTGTATAGACTTTAATAATAAGTTTTATTAATCTGTTGATTAAGTTGGTTTTTTGACATGATATCAAAAGTCAATGTAATTTAAGGATCACATGTTGGAAACGCATTCACTGGTCATTTCAAGTGGAATACTCCCTCCTATTCATTTTACTAGAAAATTCTAATCAATCACTGTAATTTATAAATCACCATAAAAGACAAAAAAAATATACTAATAAAATAAGCAAAACACAAAAAAATAAATTACAATTTTAAAAATGTCACCCTATCAAATCCCTCCACATGGGTGTGTTTTGCCAAGTTCACAAATAACAGTTATTAACCTAGAATTGTTCTTTATTTTACTTGTCCCATTTGCCTTTTCACACTTGTCAAGACAACATTTTGACTCTTAATATATGTAATGATGCTTCATTAAAAATTTTGAAAAGTATATATTAAATATTCTTTGCATTTAAACAATTAAAGAATACCCTACTTGACTATATTTTAACTTATAGATTAAGAATAAAATACAAATTAAAAGAGATTAATAAATAGCGACAAAAAATAAATGGGACGAGTAAAATGAATAAAAGGGAGATTTAGCACCATGTTTAAGAAGGTGATGTAGTGTATCCACACTTTTGATTGAGTTAGTTCTTTGACATTGTTTCTTTTTATTTGATTACAAGGTAGTACTTCCTCCATTCTGAAATACTTGCTACTGATGGTGACATGTTAAGTGGAGAAATGTTACAATCAGTAGCAAGTATAATGGAACAGAGGAAGTATGAGGCAAGCAGATGACTAAATGAGAATCGGACTTAGGAGCCAACTTTTAAAAATACTTACTTCATCTAAAATAAGACTCATTTCTCTTGATATTGTTACTTATCTATAATTTAATATGTTAATGATTAAAATAATACAAATTAAAACAATTAACAACTAAATAACATATTTACACTATACTAAAGAAGTTGTCTCAAGTTCAAATAGAGTGAAGAATGAGAAATGAAAATAAAAGAGCTAAAAAAGGTATATATAAAGTTAGATGTGAAAAAATGTAAGCTAAATTCGTAATGAAAATTAAATTAAAAATATGTGTTATAATCAAAAAATAAAAATAAGGTAAATTTAATAATAAAATATACTAATCCGCTTTTTAAATGTCGCTATTATTTTTATTGTCTCACTACTTTTGTTAATTATTATCAAAATACCCTAAAACACAATTACCTTATAAACACTCTTATATCACTCTATACCTTAAACACAAGTTAGGTCTAGATAATAAAATAATACTTCTTCTGTTCCATAATACTTGCTACTGAGTGTGATATGTTGTGTGGAAAAATATGACTATCACCAGCAAGTATTACGAAATGGAGAAAGTAAAAAAAATAGAATTGCATGCCAAGAAGTGAACCCAAGGCTTTAGACTACTCTACTCCAAATCCTACTCCTATTAATTACAAAAAGATGTAATTAAAAAATAAAAAGGTATGTTTTGATTTGGGTGGGGAAGTCTAGTAGTAGACTAATCCCTTGATTTGGAGACATAATATAATTCTATGTTGGAGTAATTTCAAAGTAGGTAGGAGTAAATTATAGGGCTTGAAAATATGTGTAGTAATAATTATTGAAATTATAAAGAGGTGAAGAAATGACTAAAACACGACCAACACCTAATTAAAGTTAAATTGTCTTGTAAAATCCAAACAAACACAACAATTACCCTTTCTTATTCTTACTCCTATCATTTTGTTGGCTTTGATTTGAGACATCAACTTTTGAAATTTGCATTAATTATACTCTCTTTTCATTTGAAATATGTATCATGTTCTATTAAGGTTTTTAATTTGATTTTATTTGTTATTTTCCTTTTCTCACTAAGTCAAATAACAATTAATTTTCCTCTAACATTGACTCATATTTTGCATTTGATAAATTAAAAAATTAATTAAATTTTGAGATTTGAATTAATTTTATCATTATTTTAAAGATAATTAAAATTTAGAATATGAAAATGAATTCTCTTTGGGAGATCCCTGAATGTCCGGGTTCATACCTTATTTTGTACTTCACATTGTGTTTTCATGATTAATAGAAAACTTGTTAGAAAAAAAATTCTCAAACCTTGTCATTTTAAAATTTTGAATTTATAATTTTATAATCAAAATATGCAATTTAAAATTTCTAATCACAACCTTAAATAATTGTCCAAATAATAATAATAATAATAATAATAATTATTATTATTATTATTATTATTATTTATCTAGCCTACCCGTAGCAGTAGTAATTTTTTATCTTGGTGGTTGAGAGTTTTTCTTTACACCCATATGATAAATGTTTGCTTCTCATTAATTACTTACCGGACAAATTAATTTTTCTCCACTTACTTATAAGGATACTCTAGGTTACCGTCGAATTAAAAAAAAAATGATTTTCAATTGAACATTGTTAATCAATTTATCTTATAAAATGTTCATAACAACTTAAAATTGTGTAATCATTGTTTATTGAATAACCTAAGTAATGTTCTCAACTAAAATAATATATTTTCTCTGTTTCATAAACTAAGTATTGTTCTTGACTTAGATAATACTTTCTCTCTGTTTCATTATACTTAAAGCTGATAATAAGATTTTGCTACACAAAATATCAGAATCAATTGCGAGTATTTTATAAAGATTGTATTTTAACTTTATTTGATCGCATTTTACAATCTACAAAAATATAAATATTTTAATTTACTTTAATTCACAAATCAATAAAAGGTAATAAAATTTTTTGAGATGAGTGCTTCTTTGCACTTCTATTAATAAAATAAAATAAAAATAAAAATAAGAAATACACCTTTTTTCCATTCCATGATTTGTTTCCAGTTTCCTCAATCAAATTGTCATAAAATGTTGGATGTCATGCAAAAAAATGAATGGAATCCTTATACAATTCAACTGGAAAAATGTACTATAAATAATTAATTATTTATTAATAATTAATAAGAAATATTATGAAGATGCTAATATTTCTTGAGAACAACTAACCAATTCATAAATCATAATAATGAGCACATGAACACAACTGAAACCAATTATTTAGGACATGGTGCACCTTATTATTATTATTTGAGGTATGGCCCATATTATTCGTCATTCTTTCTTTTCTTTAATTTTATGTTAATTTTAATTAAATATGACATGGAAACTACTTAATTATAATTGTATTTTGCTTTAATTTTTTTTATTATAGGAGTACTTCCTAATTCCTACTACATCAATTATGCGATTCAAAGGACATCACTACCATGTTCTTCCACCGATTTTTATAGGGATCTAAAAGTTATGCTGGCTTATTAAAGAGCTAAGGGTCATGAAATTCAAATTTTTTTTAAAAAAATTCCAATATTTGTTTTTTTTATCTTTTTAATTGACCTTTAAAATAATAATAATAATAATAATAATAATAATAATAATAATAATAATAATAATAATGATGGTATAATAATATTAATAAACATCACCCTTCACAACCCTTATAGGTGGACTACCTCTTCATACTGCAATATTAATTTTATTAGTGAGTGAATCTAGGAGACTTGGGTTTTGTCATTGCTTCTTTGGTAAATAAAAAATTTTGTTTTCTAAAAAATAAATAATAATAATAATAATAATAATAATAATAATAATAATAATAATAATAATGATAATAATTATTATTATTATTATTATTATTATTATTATTATTATTATTATGTTTCCTCCTATGCTAATTCAGTGTTCAATATTTGGTTTTGTACATTTGTTGGGTACTGTTTTAATTCTAAATAATTTTAATAATACTTGGTTAAAAATCATAAAAGGTGAAATTAATAAAATTATATCGATATGAATAAACAAGATCTCATCTAACTATGCTTTTAAATTAAAGATTGAAAATAAAATAATAGTGTCGATAAATAATTGAGACATTTGATCAGAATATGTGATATTTTTATTAATAATAATAATCTATAAAATGTTTAAGTTTAGTCAAAATAAAAGAAGACCCCTTCAAAAAATTCATTTTAATAAAAATAAATCAATTTAAACAAATTAAGCTAGTAAAATTTATTACCTTACCTTATATAAAAAAATGACCCCAACATTAAAAAGAGAAATGTTGACCAATTAAGTAAAAAGACCGGCCAAACTTAGAAATTCAACGTCAAAGTTGTTTACCCACGACTTCAACAAATAAACAAAATGATTTGAAATTTGGAAAGCAACCTACCCAATTTTTTAATATTTTTTTTCTAATTATCAAATAATCTTTGGGAGGATTACGGAGAATAAAAATCTCATTTTTTTTTAAAAAAAATTGTATTTAATCTCTAACAAAATAAAATCTGATTTTCATTTTAATATTTTATTATCACATTTTCTTACAGAAATTTGATATAAATATAGAAACATATAATGCATATATTTACTAATTATGTTATTGTTTTAATTAGGTGATTTGAAATATTATAAAATTAAAATGTCATTGTTTTGTTAATTTGGTGAATCCCCTTAATTATTCTATCAAATTTACCATTTAACTCCGAATATTTAACGCACTAAATAACAATATTAACTATTTAAAATTCTGAATTTACTCTCTTTCAAGTCAATTTAAAAAGTGGTATTTATTTCAATTTCTTTGGGATTAATTTGCAATTGAAAATAATATTTATCCTCAAAACATATTTATTATTTTTATTAGCAAAACTTAAAAGGAAAAATAAGTACATAATATTATTAACTTTGGCATTTACTATATCACATAACCAAAAAAAAAAAAAGATAAATGATATCAATATTTTGATGTTGCCATTTAGAATTTATGATAATGTAATAATATGCATCCTAACTCAAAAAAAATAAAAAAAATAATATGTAACCCATACAATTAAGTTTTATACAAATTTAGGAAAAACGTTATTAGCGCCCTTATAATATGAAATTATAGCTATTTGAATTGAAAAATTTTAAGACTAGCAAATCCACTCAATAATTTTCTTTTTATCTTTAATTTCTTCTAATGATAAAAAATATTAATTACATTACCCTTTTTTTAAGTGGACATTACCTATTTTTTACAATATCGTTTTCAATAACAAATACTCTACTACTTTATTTTATAGGATATGCTAGCTAGTTTATTTCGTAGTATGTCATATCATCATAAATTATCATTAATCATAAACACTAATATAAAAATAATAATCACAAATGATATTTTTTTTGAGTTTTGGCAAATGTCATTATTTTATAAATTTCTATTGATTAATACATGAATTATAAATCATCATTAATACGATTAAATCGTATCATCATAAAAAATGACAAATGTTAGTTACTTAGAGTTTTCTAGAGTTTTGTCAAATGTCGTGATTTTACTGGATATTCATTGATTACATACAATAATTGTCCAATTAGCAAGATAAAGATTTATGAAAAAAAAAATAAAAAAATCAGCAACTAATAATATCTACGAGGAATAATCCAAATGTTATAATGGAATATTTACATAAAATATGATATCAAAATGATTTTATTTATTAAGAATTGTTAAAAGGATTATTTCAGTAAAAAATAAAATTTAAAACATTGAATATTGTTCTAATATATCCCAATTTAATACATCTATTACTTTATATTTCAAAAACTAATACAACAATCTTTTATTACCTTATTTACTACTTAAATGATTTATAAAAAATCTAATCCCATTATTTTAAGAAAACATTTAGATATTAAATTTGAAAAACTTTTGGAAATGTAATACAAAGTTTTTCAACTATTATGAATATGTAATACAATAAAATTTCAATAAGATCTAATGAAATGTCATAGCAATATATTTTATCTTATAAATAGGAAGAATATTAGAGAACGAAAAGAATAATAAAATTAAGGTAAAAGTTAAAAAATGAATAAAAATATAATTTATGTGAAAGTGAAAGAAATGTGTGAATGAAATTAAAAAAAGTAAATTAAATATATGAATGAAAAATTTAAAAATAATGTAATTGATTGCCCAAAAACAAAGGGAAATTTGTTCAAAGGACTAAAAAGGAAAATGAAACTTTTTACAATAAAAAATGAAAATTTTATAATGCATGTAACAAAACTATTACAAGTACATTTTAAAAAGCTAAATATGATTTTTAATATAATTTATTAATACATCTATGTAAACTCTTATTATATTTGTAAAAATAATGTAATTTTAACAAAAAAAAACTTTATAATTTTTATAAAGTACATTAGTACATTTTAAAATTTGAATTATATTATAAAAAATATTTAAAAATAAATAAATGTAATGAATATTCTGAAATGAAATGAATATATTTTGTATTTACAAATCGTTATATAAAAATAGTTTTATAAGCGCATCTCATATATATGTTAAAAATAGTGTATTTCATAAAAGCACTTTTTATATATTATATTATAGTTATAAATATGAAAATATAAGTTATTTATTTGAATTGGTTTTTACGAGACACTCTCGGGTAACTCTTTTGCATTTCACCTTCCTCTTCTTTTTCTATCATTTATGATACCCTCCATTTTTTTTTCACGAAGATCAAGATCATTTTCTCTCACTAATCCCATCACTCGTAAAAAAAATTACGGCAGGAGGAAGCCGAGGAACATCCCCACAAAAATATTATTAATAAATCAGAAAATCACTTTCTCCAAATAGTACTACTTACTAATTTAATACATTTTTTCCCTTTATTTTCTTCCATGTACTATAATTTTCTTTTTCTTGTTAGTTCTGCTGTATCATGCTTTGCTTTGGTTTGCTCCTTCTTCTTTCCTGGAGCCATCTACTATCCAGATAGTTCCAAAATTCATCTTCTTAATGTTGGATTAATACAAATTCACTTCTGATTTCAAGCCAATTTCATAATTTAATGTGAGATTCTTATCTCTTCTCCTTTAATTTTGTTTTTTGATATGTTTTCTATGAGAAGATGATTGAATCTTTCATCTTTCTTCATTTACATGGGTTTTCTGGTGTAATTTAATTGAATTCTAAAGTGGGTATAATTGGATTTTGGGTTTTGAATTTTGGGTTTTTTTGTTCTATTTAAGGGTTTCATTTGGTTAATAATTTGAAAATTTGGGGTTTTTTTTTGATATGTTATAAATGCAAGTAGGGTTTATTGTTTTTTTCTCTTTAGAAAATTGGGAATTTTAATTATGTTCATTTGACCATTTCAAAATATTGAGTGTTATGGTGTCCAAGACCAGGTTCAGTGAGTTTATTGGATCAGGATCCAAATTGATTGTGTTTTGTGCTAATTTCTAGAATTGTTTTCTCTTTGATTTTTTAAAGTATAATAATATTGGTTGTTAAAATACTATCTTGGAATTTGTGTGTATATGTTTATGCAATGTACTAATGTTAAAATTGCTACTATATTTTTATTTTTCATTGTATTTATAATAATATATAAAACTTTCCCTCACTTGGGTTCCTTGTTTTGAGGGAATTCAGCAGTTTGCACATTGCCAAGGGCTATATAAAAGTTGGTTACTTGAAGAGGGGTTTGATGGGTTGAGGCTTATGTTCAAGCAAATGATGGATACTAGCAGTGATCCTGGTGAAAACCAATTTTTTGATGCCCTTGAGGAAATTTCTTCGAATTCTGATTCGGGTTTTGATTGTTTCTGTTCGAATTCAGCTTGTGGAGCTTGTTGTTCTGTTTCTAGTAGTGCTCAATTTGATGTGTGGATACAAAATCCCGAAAGTGTTCAGGCTCGTCGTAGTAAATTCTTTAATTGGTTAGGGTTGGATGTAAATAAGATTTCGGGTGATCATATCGACGGAAGTTGTGATCCCGAAAAAGAGGATGATTGGATTGATACAAGTTTTGAGTGTGAGTTTTCTTCAAGTAGGTGTCCTGTATCTTTCTGTAGTAGGGATGATTCAGAGCTTTCTAAAAATCTGATTCATAAAGAGAGTATGAATGTGGGAATGCCCAATGTGGGCGGTGACAACCGAGAAACTAGTGCAGCTGACGCTGAACAATCTGAGCGTAGTTCGAGTTCTTCCTCATGTGCTGATTTCTCACATGATAAATACTCTACAGCGAGCTCCTCAGTGGGGCCCTCGAAGAGGGTTAAGAAATGGTGGATGAACAGATTGCGTAGCCTAAGTTGTGTCATGGAGGGAGAACACGATCTATATAATTGTGATTCGTCTGCTGGAGGCAGAATTCAGAGAGTGAAGGTTCATCAATCCAAGAAGCAATCAAATGAGCTTTCGGCGCTTTACTATGGTCAGAATATCCAAGCTCATGAAGGTGCAATTTTGACAATGAAATTCAGTCCCGATGGGCGATTCCTGGCTAGTGCCGGGGAAGACAGAATTGTGCGAGTGTGGCAAGTGGTGGAGGACGATAGATCAAATGAGCTAGACATCCCCGAAACAGACCCGTCCTGTGTTTACTTCACGATGAATCATCTCTCCGAGTTAAACCCATTTAGCACCGATAAAGAGAAAAGCGGAAAATTGAAGAGAACTCCCGACTCAGCTTGTGTGATCCTTCCTCCAAAGGTGTTTCGGATAATGGAGAAACCACTACATGAATTTCAAGGCCATTCTAGTGAAGTCTTGGATCTTTCATGGTCCAAAAGTGATGTAAGTAATTGCATAGAGTATATGCAGTATCACATGATTCGCTAATCTTTTCACAAATCACGAATCACAAAAGGCGAGTTATAGTCGGTTTTGGACTATTTTGAGCCATTTTTAATGAATCGCGAATT
Organism: Amaranthus tricolor; assembly: GCF_026212465.1. NCBI lineage: Eukaryota > Viridiplantae > Streptophyta > Magnoliopsida > Caryophyllales > Amaranthaceae > Amaranthus > Amaranthus tricolor. The sequence continues at coordinate 5,632,168 of NC_080048.1, read as the reverse complement.
TAAAAAGCGAATTAACTAGCGAATCATGTAACACTGAGTATATGGTATTGAATTCCTTGTGCGTTTCGACACGACTAATTTGACGTCTTTGTTTGCAATGCAGTGTCTCTTGTCTGCATCAGTGGATAAAACTGTTCGTTTGTGGCGAGTGGGGATCAATCATTGCCTTAAAGTCTTTCCACATAATAACTATGGTACAAAATTGTCAAATGTCTTTTCATGTATAAATGCATCTCTTGGTTCTTATAGTTTACTAAGTAAGTTACTGTGTTCATGCAGTGACTTGTATTCAGTTTAATCCTGTTGATGACAATTGCTTTATTAGCGGGTCTATAGATGGAAAGGTTCGCGTTTGGGAAATCTCACACTGCAAAGTAGTCAATTGGATCGAAACGAAAGACATAGTTACTGCAGTTTGTTATCGCCCTGATGGCCAGGTAATATATTGATTTAACGTTATATATAACTTGCACATTTTGCAGAAATGGCTAGTGAATTTCTTCGACTAACATTCAATTAATGCTCTCTTTCAGGGTGGAATTATTGGCTCGCTTGCTGGGAGTTTCCGTTTTTACAACATATCAGGTATAAATGTCGATGGGTTTTGTTGAGTATTGTTTTTCTTCTGTATTATATCACGCACTATACAAACTTTTTAAATCTGCTCGAGCGTTGTGAATTTCACGCAAATGTAGCACATGGGTCGTAAAAAGAAAGTATTTGGATGTTTTATAGGTTTACGGAGATAGGCTAGTTTAGTGATGAACATTATGAAATGCTTTGATACTATGTTACTCAGACTCTTCATTTTGCTTCACATACCCAGACATTGGTATAACACCTAGACACTTCATATTAGGCTTAAAATTAAATATTTAGACATATTGACACTTGAACACGTACCCGAGTCCAAGTAACATAGCTTTGAAACATATTGTAGTGAATTTTAGTTGCGTTTATTGAGAGAATTTGGTAACCTAGCTTGATTTTTCAACGAGTTTCTGAAGAGATTTTGTTTTTGTATTTCAGATGATCAATTGGAGGTAGAGGCCCCGGTCTTTTTGGACAATAAGAAAAAGTCGTCTGGGAAACGGATAACTGGTTTCCAGGTAAACATCTTGTGTAGCCTGTCTTATTATCAAGTTTTTCCGTCATGTTTTTATTTCAATATTTGGCGAAAAAATAAGTTGTAGTAGTCTAATGAAGTCTTCAATGCAGTTCTTCCCGCAAGATCCAAGCAAAGTGATGATCTCATGTGCTGATTCACAAGTTAGGATTCTGCAAGGGGCGAATGTGATCGGCAAATTTAAGGGTGAGTGCTCGTTCTTTGAAATCCAGTATTGGTTTCGTTTCTGATTTGTTGGTGTCGAAATAATTTTCACAGCCTTTTCATTGACTCGATTTTTTCCGCTCGTGTTCTCTAGGCCAACGGAGAACTGGAGCTCACTGCACAGCGTCTTTCACCGCTGACGGAAAGCATATAGTTGCTGCATCTGAAGACGCAAATGTCTACGTATGGAAATGCAATGATCGGGACTATACGGACTCGTCACGCATAAAGAAGATCAAATCTTCCGAGCGATTCCTCTCAAATGCATCGGTTGCACTACCTTGGCCAGGGTTACAAAACGAAAACAACCGAAATCAGTGGCACAGTGGTGCGTTCAATGGTTTAAATCATGGTTCACAGCCTTACTTCTCACCACCCCATTTTTCTTGTAAGCAAGATTTCTTCTTAGAGTTATATTATCCTAAAGGTGCAGCATTATGGCCCGAGGAAAAGCTCGTCTCTTCAAGCCCGTCTTCCTTAACATCTTCAATGCACAAATCTGAGTACAGATTCCTGAAAACATGTCAGAGCAGAACAGATTCTGATGCTTGGGGTATGGTTATTGTTACTGCTGGATGGGATGGAAAGATCAAGTCATTCCATAATTATGGACTACCGGTACCCCATTAAAATTCCTCGTTCGACATTCTTTTCATGGAACGTTGGAAAACCCAGTTGGTAAATCGCACTTTTCAGACGGGGATAACCGATGATAGAATGCTAATATCGGGAAAATCCCGAACACAATCATATGATTCTTCTCTTGATTACCCATCAAGAATTTGCTTGAGCTGGCCCAGAAAAGAGAAATGCATGTGCTTAATTTTGGCTATTTTAAGATTGCATATCCATGTGATAGGAGCATATTTAAGCTTTGTGGGGCCATAAGTGGAACCTCTTTTGATCTCTTCCTCTTAAATTTGTGTGGAAGTTGATAGCAAAGCTGGTGGGTAACCCTTGGCTTTTAAGCTATATTGGCTGTTCTAGAAATGATTTAAATTATCCTGTCCGCCATTTGAATAACGACCCCATGGCTAGGCCCGGTGGCATTTGGGTTAGTAGGAAGGGAAAAAAGTCGGTGGTACCCAATGGGCTCGACTCTTTGCCCCCGGTGCTGAAAATTGAGATCAACCCATGTTCCTGTTTGGTTGCTAGTCAACATCCAGTATTATACTCCATCAAGCTTAGAAGAATACAGTATTTTTATGTAGGAGAATGCTAACATTTGGTAATGTTTTGGTATTTGATGGTAAATATACCCTTTTTGGGTTACAAATACAGTAAGATATGTTTTTTATTTTAGGAATATTCACTGACATTTTGTGTACTCACTAACATCATAGCAGTTTAGATTTAACCAAATCATCTATCAGTCAAGATCATCTGTAATTTCACCTATGTAAATGAAAATTCTTTTTTCTAGAAATAGTGAGCGTATTTGGGTTTTTTTGTTGCCTTTTCGCTCTGAAAAAATAGAATTTTTTATTTTGGAAAATTTTTTATTCTATGTAAAAATAGAAATTTAGAACAGAAAATCCTTTTGTTGTCTGACAATTGTGCACTTGTATTGATTAGTTTTAGTCTTACAATAAGGTAATAAATTGGTAATGCGACTGATTTCTGAGTTATTTCGTCAAATATCAGTTGAAAGTACTCGAAACGGCTTAAAATCTTGTCTTTTATAAATTTCTAACACGGGAAATATTGATTTGCTTTTTAGGTAACAAAGTGGCAAGGAGACTGATTCTGAGTTATCTCATCAAATATCAGTTAAAGGCATTAAATTTCTCTCAAAACGGCCCAAAATTTTGTCTTTTATAAATTTTTAAGACGGAAAATATCGATTTAATTTTTTTTTGAAACTTTTACAAAACAGCTAATATGATGCGATGTGATTTTTTTTTGCACTGTCGACCGAGTGTGTAAAAATGTGGTAGCTTAGGTACATTTAAGTATTTTGCCAGGTTGTGATGAAATGGCAGAAATATTAATGTTCAACTATCACAACTTTGAATAGTTAATGTCATGGACAAAGTAGCAAGGAACACCATGGTTCTTTTGGTGGGAAATGCGGTTATACTTTTTCTGTTTTATTTTACCCGCTACATAAATTTTAAACAATAATTAAGAAATTAATATCTTTATATTAAAAAGACCATTACAATCTCTATTGAGATAAGTGTAAAAATTAATAAGATATGCATAAAAAATAAAATAAAGACAAAATAGACATCTATATAATTACTTTTTGCTAAATATAATAATATAGCAAGTAATTTAAAACGATTAAATAAGAAAAGTATCATAATAATATAGCAATGACAGTAAATATATTGATGGACACAATAGAATTTAGTGATTTTGTTTTTTCTTATGACATGATTTTAGGAATTTGTTGTCCCCAATATTTGTCTATTTGAAATAGCTATTTTATTATTCTAGAATTTTCCATTTAATTGGCCATACTTTTAGATTTGACAATATATTGGTAATTTCTTCTGTGTGTATGTCTAAAATAAATTTAATTCACACTCTTTTAATTGTTCATATATTTTTCATATTTCATTCACAATTCTCACTCTCCATTATACTTAATTACATTTTTCATTTCATGGAAATACATGCATTAGGTAGATGTTACAGCAAAGATTAACAATTCTTTAAGGAGGGTCAGGTCTTGTTTCAGTTGAAGTAAATATTATTTTTCTTTAATAAAGTCATAGGTTCATCATCACACGTCCTTTCCTTCCCTTAATCTACTATGTAATCTAAAAAATTATTAAAATATTAAATTAATATGCAATTAAACTAGGACTTATGGCTTTCGATTCAGGCTAAGTTAGAGAAGCCCTACAGGCAAGAAGAGAAAATTAATCTTTATTTTAAGTGGTGAAAATTAAACCTTTTTCAGAGAAATAACATGAAAACTTCAATCTTCGCTACTATTGCAGAGGGGATAGAGAAATAATTGATTGTAAATTCCAAATACTTTCACAAGCATTGAAGCGCCAACATACAATATTTAAGATCTACTTTAATCAACACTAAGCAACTAACAAACTTTAATTTGAGAGTTAAGCAAGCCAAGTGAAATATAGATATTTAAAGTTGACACGTGTAGCCAAAATTAAGTATGATTAGACTTAATCTGAAAATAGCCTATTTATAAAAATTAAATTAGATTGATAAGATAATTAACATACAAATAAGACTCGAAATAAACCACATCAAAAATATTATATTTGAAACCTGCACGAAAATTTGAATGTATCCTTATAAATAGAGACAATCAATTTCTAAAACCTCTATTTACTTTCTACATCAGTCTTGTTTAATGGCCTATCCAATTTTATGAAAAGTTTCAAATTTTCATTCACACTTCACAGCCCAATTAGGCAATCACAAATTTCTGTGCAAAACGGTCTCTTTGAAAGATCATCTTTGATTGAGTCGACTCATTATATATTTTTTAAAATATTATAAGCAGATGTTAAGAATGATGTAAGTAGACATTTAAAATATTACAAATAGGCATCAAGGATATAATTAGTAAGCATTAAGGATAATATAAATAGGCATTAAGAATACATTAAGTAGGGATTAATCTTTAATGGATTGGGCTTAAGATACTTTTCTCAAAAGACGAAAAGTAGTCACCTTTCCTTTTGGAACCAGAACAAGGGGCATAACGATTTGGACCGCAAAAGATGAAGATCAACTACTCATAAAACTATCAAGATATGAACAACTCTTATATGATAGATTCTTATGTTATACACGATTATTATAAAAATTACTTTAGGTTTTTCTTTGTTTCGATATCTTTAATTAGGAGGCCAAAACTCGATTTGAAGTCTATCAAGACTATCAACGAACAAGCTCAAACTAGATCATAAATCTAAGAACATTTAGGTTTTAGAAAAGTCGATAGCATACCCTTGCAATTTCATAACTATTAAAGTTGGTAAAATGCAGATTGGAGAACCATTCACCAATCTGCAACCCTCAACTTCCAACATTTCAGAGACCAATATTCTACGAAATCGAAGATTCAATTGTACTTCGTAGAGTGGTGCGAAATCTTGTTGTCTCGGTTTTAATAGCCAACCACTAAATGTGAACATAGAAGATTTGAGGTACGAGATAACATGGAGACAGACAATCCCAACTCCAGTGAAGAAAAATGGTGCAGAAGAAGCAAAATAGTAGTGAAGGAACCTGAATCAACATCACTAACATCCCGCGATAGGCAATGATTTGCGGCGAAACACAGGAGATGATATGGAGGAAGAGGTGAAGTTTTCAGACTTGGGAGGGTGGAGGAGTAAGCAGCTTGGTGTATAATATCAGAACTTTTCTAAACATCATTTCCGATAAAATCAACAAGATTTCAAGCTAAAAAAGTTCGAAAAACAACATACCATAGTACAAGGCAGAGTTTGAAGGTTGGATAAACGTAATATTATACTTGTAATAAAACCGTCTTAATGAATCCCAATCCAGTACAAGATTGTTTATGCCTAAACTTTTTCAGATTTGCTAAAAGAAATAGTCTATAAATGCATTGTGTAGCACGAAATGAAGGTCTGTGTTTAATCTGTTAGCTCCTTCAAAAGCTCGTAGGCTATAGCCATACTTTCATGTAGTGATATAGATCAACGCATTCTGCCAAAAGACCCGAGTATGGAAGTCTCGATCGTATTCTCACCTTCTGAGATCCAATGTCAGCAAAACTAGATTTCACAAGTGAATACAGTGCAAAAATAGAAGTGTGAAAACAAGGCCACATAGCATCACATTGGTCGTGTCGTAAAGGTTTCCTTAAATATTTCCTTAAATACTTGAAGATAGGAGAAACTAGGGATTTTAAGTAAAGGTAGAGGAGAAATTGAAAAAGAGGGGAAGAGGGGAAAAAGGGATTTGAAGAGGAGAAATTGAAGGGTAAAAAATAGAGTATCAAATTATTTGAAGGGCAAACAATCAATAAGTCAATCTTACTATAGAGGTCAACCAAGTAGAAGAAGAGATCTATGTTACATGACTCTTCATTTTACCTTAAATACTTGTGTCGGATCCTCGACACTCAGGCATGGGTACCACACTTGGACACTTTATTTTGGACCATAGATATTGAATTCCATACGTTAGCCGAGTCGAACATTGAGACACATTCTCATGTTAGATATGACTTATGAGTTCCCAAGTCTAGGTAACCAGGCAAGAGATAGTAAGGGAAATGGCACTGCTTAAAAATAGCCCACTAACGATTTGTTTAGCACAAAAAGAAGGGCTATAGTTAGCCTTTTTGATCCTTAACTTACAGCTACTAAGCTAGACATGAAATTGATTCCAACACAAAGAAGTGGTGACAGGCAACGTAAAACTTTCATGTGAATCAATACATACAACCAAAAGACATTCCTATGTTGAGCTAGCTCTTAAAAGGTACTCTTAACTGTTTCTAGAAATTTAACATCAACAAAACTAAACTCCATCCAAATTTTAACAAAAGCAAAGGCCTTACGGTTCGTGGTATTTATTTAGAGCTGAAATGAGCTTAAAATTCTAATCTCAAGAGTCACAGACAAATCAGCTGTTCTATCATCAGTATAATGTGGTACTTGGAAAATTTGGACTCGGAAACACAAACCAGTCATAAACCCAAGAGTCACAACAAATCAGCTACAACATCATCACAATGTAACACTTTTAATATCACCATTTGAAACACAAAATCAATTGTTACAAAATTCACTCATCTCCATGTAAGTCGAAAAAGACGAATTATGGTCGTTTGAACTATTTTGGGGCCATTTTAAGGTAATTGTAAATTCAAAAGGCGATTAGTTTACACAGAACAAAACTGCAAATACAGTCCTCGAATTAGAGTTATACATTAATAGATATCTTCTATTGTTTTGTTGATGAACTTGATCTTGATAAATTTACAATGATATCAGACAGCACTAGTTTATCATCATGTGTGAGGTCTTTTCCAAATTCTGGAGCTTAAGATCTGTGATACAAGCCGATTTTCTCTTGAATCCCTAACACTCATCCTATGTTCAGCATATGATTAGATTACACTAAATCACATATTTTAGGCTTCTCAAATTCCAACCGCGTCACTTAACCTAATTTTCTATCCTGCATTTACCCTTTAACCAACAACTCCAGTGCAATAATCAAACGAAAAACTAATATAAACACAACCTAAACCTTAACTAATCAATGGATATACTTCATTCTCCATATTTGCCTCAATAAAACTCATTAACCAAATTCAAACAAATACTACACTTTTTATTAAATGTCAACAAACTCAACCACCTTCTTCCGTTACCAATCACAAATCATTCAAAACAAATAGCTCAACATACCGTGTGCTTGATACATCAATGAACGCTTTCCAATCATAAAGTAATATCATGCGAATGAGAATTTAACTAACTTTCTTAGAGAAATGATATAATAAGAGCGAAAAATGATATAACAACCAGCATAATAAAAAGGATCAAACGAAACAAGATAACTTTGATTCAAGAAATATTAGTTTTTGTGATTCATAAAGTAGCACATATGTTGCCATAAAATTAATCAATCAAGATTCAAATTGATAACCTAAATCCACAGTACAACATTTCATCAACTAAACTTTTTTAAAAAAACAATTGGATTCTTTTTTCAACATCACACTATGATCATCAATTCATCATCAATTCAAAAGAAAAAAAATACTACATACACAATTCTTCAATACACAAAGTCCATCATCGTGATCAGCATCATCATCTCAAATCCATGAAGATCTCAATTCACTTAGCGAAATCAAACAGGGAGAGAATCAACGGTAGGTGAAGGATTAGAAGAAACAATGATCCTAGTAGGAGCAGGAAGGGCAAAGCGAGGATCATCGTGACGCGTAGAATTATTGAACATCAATCCACGATCCATGGCATCTTCTTCATCATCGTAATCAGATGTGCTCAGATTGATGCAAGAACATCGTTCTAAAGAGATGAAAAACGCGGAAACTACGCTCGCACCAACATAGTTTGCGACTGTGTAAAGCTTGCCCGTGGTGGTGTTGGTAATGGCGGTGTTATCCTCCATTGACGAAGGTTTGAAAACGTAGAAAGATGAAAATGGTTTGAGAAATTAAGGGATTTGAAAAGCACGGAGAAAGAGGAGAAATGAAAGGGAAAAGGGAAAAAGGTCAGAGAATTAATTATGGAATGAATTAAGGAAGGACTGATTTTTTTGAATAAAAAAGTTGAAAAGTTGGCTAATTGACTAGGACAAGGGGCCGACCATTGAGTTCAAGTTCAAATAAATAAGGATGGTAAGCATTGTTAATAGCGGATTCTGACCATGTCCGATCGCACAAGATTTTAAATTGAGGGTCTTAATATTAAACTATATAGTAGTAGTATATATAAAGTATTTAAAATATAAAATTGTTTGAAAAATATCATAAATTTTGAAATTGCATATAATCTTTAGAAAATTTGTAAATTTTTGTTATTGTCTAAGTGTGATATAAAATGAGCAAGGATTAATTACTATAGTATGTGTACATTTTAAAGTGAGGTTTCATATGGCCCACGAATGGAGTGTCAAATGAGCAAGGGTTGATTACTATAGTATGCGTATATTTTAATGTGAGGTTTCATATGGCCCATGACTGGAGTGTCAAATGAGCAAGGGCACATAAGATTAAGCATAAGAGATCAAGAAAAATTAATGTTATTAGGTTAATATTGGGATCCTAGAACATTAGTAGCTTGGCTAATAGGCTTTTTTAAAGTTGGTGGATATCAAAAGTTTAACATTTTTTTACAAGAGACAAAATGAGTTAAAAATATGCCAAAATGATAGGAGGTAGATACCATAATATAAATTTTAGTGCTCAGGAATTGAATCAAATAGATCATTTTAGGATTTTGAACTCTCATACAAGTTATTAGTTGCTGACACATGGTTTAAAAGGAGAGATAAGCACTTGGTAACTTTTAGAATTACAGCAAACGCAATCTAAATTATTTATTTTTTTAACAAGGATAATAATAGATAAAGGCAACTAACTTAACTATATGTTTATTCCTGAAGAGTGAGAAAGCCAAAGAGGAATGTAGAAAAAGATGATGGAGATTAAAAAATAATGATATCAAAGTTTTTGCCAAGAAAATTGATAAATAAGTTGATTGGAAGATGACTTTGGATAAGGGTCGATATTAAAATTCAAAATGACGTGTTTATTTAATGTTAAACAATTAAATTGAGTAATTTAAGAATGAAAATGAACGTTTTAATTAATTTAGATAATCTATTTAACCTAAAATAGTAAAATTATCTCTGGATGAGGACTTCTTAAATGAGAACTTGAAAATGTTATATTACAATGTGAGAATCAACTTCCCTGAGAGAATATTTTTAATGAGACAGACTTAAATAAAAAATTTATATTCTTATAGTCTTTTTAATTTGTATTAATTTATTAAACTCATATATGGAGCATATCTTACAATGAAACCTTTTATTAATACGATTTGAGATCACAGATTCATGTATAAAAAAATTTTATTGTAAGAGATGTCTCATACATAGATTAAATATTCAATACTACCAAATATTAGCATATGTTTTTCTTGTTTTGAGTTCGTCTCATAAAAAAAAGTCTCTCTTTTTTTTCATTTGAGATTTATCTTTCATTCATTGTTAACCAAGCCCAATTACCAAAAGCCAAACGAGCTAAACAAGGCAGCCTTAAAACGACAATGTGAAATTTCTCCACCTAATCCTAACAACCCCCGTCTTGTAAGTTGTTGCTCAAAGTTCTACTTAACAATCAACTAAAATTACTGATGGAGAATTATCGTAATTTCCGTCCACAATTATGAATATGTTTTTACTTTTTAGTCAAATTCTTCATATTAAGCACAAATCTTCCTCTTGAATTATGTTCAAAAAACCATTTTATTCTTAATAATTTCTTAATTTTCTTGCAGTATTGTTAATTGCGATTACATCGAATTCGCTTCTGTTTGTAAGTAAGTTTGATTTTTTGATTTTTGTGCTATATACGCTATTGATGGTTAGTATATGATAAAATACTAAGAAACATGTTGCTTGTGTTGGCATCCTTTTATGTTGGACAACTGTCAGTTATAAGGTTGTTATAACAACCTCCTTGTAACAGTTGTTCCCTCCATATATATATATATATATATATATATATATATATATATATATATATATATATATATATATATATATATATATATATATATATATATATATATATATATATATATATATATATATATATATAGGCTGTGTATTCATAGTTAGAATGAAATGAATCTACATAGCTTTCTTTAGAGTTTTGTATACATTCCAGCTACACTTAATCAATTCATAGTAGCTTGGTTAGTAATAAAAGTCAAAACACAACTTCTTCAAATTCTTGATTATTCAAGATTGGTGTTTTTGTGTTCTTGGAATGCTCATGTGTGCTTCTTCTCATAAATTGTAACATGGTATCAGAGCCGTAGTACCTTCCTGGTCACTGCCTCTTCTTTTTTGTTTTCTTTCTTAATTGTTTTTCTCTGGTGATCATTGAATTCTTTCTTGCTGTGATCTACCTTTTTCGTTTTCCTTTGTGTTGAATATGGTAAACACAGACTCAACCTTGGATGCTAGTAGTGTGTATTATTTGCATCCCTCTGATCACACTGGATTAAAATTAGTTTCTCAAGTTTTTTGTGGAGTTGGATACAGTGATTGGAGGCGTGGTATGATTCTTGCCTTGACATCCAAGAACAAACTGGGATTTGTGGATAGTACTTTAGAAAAACCTAGTGAAGATTCTAAAATCTTTAATGCCTGGGTTAGATGTGATAGTATGATTATAGGTTGGATAGTGTCTAATCTTGGAGTCTTGATAGCAAGAAGTGTGCACAACTTGAACACTGCTAGAGAGATTTGGCTTGATCTTGAGGAAATGTTTGGGCAAGGATCAGCTGCACAATTGTACTCTTTGAATGAAGAGTGGACATCACTGACACAAGATAGTAACATGACTATAGCAGAATACTCTAGGGCCAAAGTCATCTGGGATGAAGTGGATAGCATTACCTCTTTTCCTACATGTGTGTGCAAAGGTTGTTCCTGTACCCTGACACAAAAATTTCTAAAACTCCAGCAAGATCAGAGGCTGATCGAGTTTCTTATAAAAATACATAAAAGGTTTTCTCAGATTAAGAATAATACAATTATGATGACACCACTACCTAATATATCTCAAGCATATAGGATCCTTGTAGCAGAATAAAAGCACAAGGATATAGGGAAACAATCAACAGTTTCCAGTGATTCTTTAGGTTTTGCCTCAGAAAGAAATCATCATCACAACAAGAATTATTTCTCTGCTGAAGTCACAAACAAATACGAAGGATCTAATGGGAGTGGAAAGAATCTCACAAGAAGTAAGAAGCAAGGAATTCTTTAATGTGATCACTTTCATATGATAGGGCACACCATTGACAGATGCTATAAACTACATGGGTATCCCACAACACATTCAAAGCATAACACACATAGGAAGGTTGCAAATACAGCATAAGGACAAGATTCTGACATTTTGAACTATTTCAATCCTTCTTTCACCTCAGAACAATATACCTACTTAATGACACTCATCAACAAAGAAAAGGAGCAAGATCTCATTAAGGGACCAATTGCAGATAAGTCTTCTAATTCAGCACTTTTGGCAGGTAAGTTTTGTTTCTTGTCAAAGAATCTTGTTGATTGAGTTATAGACAGTGAGGCAATTGATCATATTTGTTTTGACATAAAGCAATTTTCAAAGATTACCCCTTTACGGTCTAAGACACAACACATCACTATTCCTAATGGCAAAAGAATTGAAGTTCATAGCATTGGGGAAGTGCAGTTGTCTAAGACCGTTCTGCTTAAAAATGTTTTGTATGTTCCTTCTTTCTAGTTTAATCTCATCTCTGTACCACAGTTAGTTAAAGATTTGAATTGCTCAATTATCTTTAATGCCTCTGGGTGTTTTTGCCAGGGCCCTTCAATGAAAAGGCCATGGGATCTTGGTGAGCTACTAAGGGGGCTCTATCATACTACAAGACCAAGTAGTCCAGTTAAGACAGATTTGCTGCCACAACCCAATACCACCTTGCAAGCTAGCAACTCCATTCCTACTGCTTCCAACCTTGAAGCCATCAAACTTTGGCATTTGAGGCTAAGACACATTCCTGTTAATGTTCTTAGATATGTAGATTCAACTTAATGTTCAATAAATTTCAATGACAATAGAATTTGTAGTATTTGTCCTTTAGCAAAACAATGTAGAGCTTCTTTTGGTAATAGTGAGATAAAGACTATGAGAATTTTTGAATTGTTACATGTTGATGTGTAGGGGCCTTATCACACATCTACCACAGGAAATTGTAATAATTTCCTCACTATAGTAGATGATTATAGTAAGAGTACATGTGTATTTGCTTAGGAAGAAAAGTGAGTCTATTAATTTTATGAAAACTTTCCTCTCCTATGTTGAGACACAATTTGACACTTTAATTAAGATGGTTAAGATTGACAATGCTAAGGAACTCTGTGAGGGAGAGATGTTGAATCTATCAAAGTAAAAGAATTGTTCATCAAAGATCCACAGCTGCCATACCTCAGCAAAATGGTGTGGTAGAGAGGAACATAGGCACCTTCTTGAAGTTGCAAGGGCTCTTCTTTTCCAATCTAATTTACCAATCAAGTTTTCGTGAGACTGCATACAAACTGTAGTATACATCATTAATAGGTCCCCTATGTTCAGTATTAAGCACCTTACTCCCTATGAGAGACTCTTTGGACATAAACCTTCCTACACCCACATGAGAGCTTTTGGGTGCTTGTGCTTTGTTAGTACCCATAAACAAGGGAGAACCAAGTTTGACACAAGAGCACACCCGTGTGTATTTCTAGGGTATCCTTTTGGTCAGAAAGCCTATAAGGTTTATGACATTACAACAAAAAGAATCATAGTGTCTAGAGATGTCAAGTTCTTTGAAAAACATTTTCCCTTCCATTTTAACCCACACGGCATGAATTCCAATCCTGCACCCTTTTTTCTACCTGCCAGCACCTCACAAAGTTTCCATGAAGAGACTTCTTCATCCACTTTTTTTGATAATTCTCCACCTACTACTGAAATTGATCCTCATACTGCTTCTCCATCTGACAATGAGGAATAACACTTTGAGCCTAGCATGCCAGATCAGCTAAATGAGTCCACTTTGCCTTCTCCTAGGCGTTCTCTTAGGACACACAAACCACCCTCACACTTAAAAGATTTTATTAGCACAGATGCTATCAATGCACACTGGTGTAATCTAGTTAATCTTGACCATCTTCCTAGCTCACACAATCACTTTACTAGCCAGGATCACACACTAACTGAACCAAAAAGCTATAATAAAGTTGTTCAAGATCCATCTTGGGTTCAAGCCATGAATGCTGAACTTCAAGCTCTACAACAAAACGATACTTGGACTCTTGTTCCCCTACCCCAAGGAAGAAACCTATAGGTTGCAAGCGGGTTTATAAACTCAAATATAGAGCTGATGGAACCTTGAAGAGATATAAGGCTAGGTTGGTTGCCAAGGGCTATACACAGCAATATGGGATTGACTATGAGGAGACTTTTTCTCCTGTTATCAAAATGAATGCTTTTAGGTGTGTTATAGCCCTTGCAGCCAGTAGACATTGGGACTTATTTCAGTTAGACGCTAATAATGCCTTTTTACATGGTACTTTACATGAAGAAGTTTATATGACAGTGCCAGATCGTCTTCCTAATCCTAATCACCTAATTTGTAAGCTTCACAAGTCCCTCTATGGGCTCAAACAGGCTTCAAGGCAGTGGTATTCCAAGTTAACTATGGAATTACATACTCAAGGCTTCACACAAAGCCATAGTGATGCCTCTTTGTTCATCAAAAGGCATGGTACTCTCATAACCATAGCTGCAATATATGTTGATGAAATTATTGTAACAGGTGCGATATCCTTAGCATACAGGCATTTAAAGCACATTTACATGCATCTTTCAGCATAAAAGACCTTGGTCATCTACACTATTTCTTAGGGATTGAGGCTACATACTCTCCCACAGGTATCATTCTCACTCAAAAACGTTTTGTAGCAGATTTAATAGCATACAGTGGTCTCTATGACTACAAGAGTGTTGCCACTCCTTTGCCCCTCAATCTGAAGCTTACAGCTTCTGAGGGACCTTTGTACTCTAACCCTACTTTTTACAGATGTTTAGTAGGCAAGCTCAACTTCCTCACTCACACAAGACCTGATCTTACCTTTGTTGTGCAACATTTAAGTCAATTCATGCAAGCTCCAAGAATGCCACACTATGAAGCCTTACAGCATATACTCAAATATGTTACTGCCACAACTAATCAAGGAATCTTGTTACATGCTACTGATCACCTAACACTGCAGGCTTTCTTAGATTCAGACTGGGCCTCATGTCCAAATAGTAGACGCTCCATCACAGGCTATGTACTCCTGTTTGGCCAATCTCCCATACGTTAGAAATCCAAGAAACAAGCTACAGTTTCCATATCATCTTTAGAACCAGAATACAGGGCCATGGCCTCAACATCTTCTGAACTTACTTGGACTGTTAGGTTGCTTGAGGAACTTGGAGTCACTAACATGAAGCCTGTCACTCTTCACTGTGACAACCAGTCCGCCCTCCATATTGCTCGCAACCCTGTGTTTCATGACAGGACCAAACTCATCCAAGTGGATTGCCACTTCACCAGAGATAAGGTCTTAGAGGGCTTGATCCAACTAGCTTATTTGTCTACTCAACAACAACTTGCTGATGTACTGACAAGACTTTATCCTCTCATCAATTTCAGCTCCTATTGTCCAAGCTTGGCATGGTATCTCACCCCAAGCTTGAAGGGGGGGGGGGGGGGGGGTGATAAAATACTAGGGAACATGTTGTTTGTGTTGGCATCCTTTTATGTTAGACAGCTGTCAGTTATAAGGATGTTATACCAACCTCCTTGTAATAGTTGTTCCCTCCATATATGTGTATATATATAGGCTGTGTATTCATAGTTAGAATGAAATGAATCTACCTAGTTTTCTTTAGAGTTTTGTATACACTCCAACTACACTTAATCAATTGATAGTAGCTTGGTTAATAATAAAAGTCACAGCACAAGTTCTTCAGATTCTTGATTATTCAAGATTGGTGTTTTGTGTTCTTAGAATGCTCATGTGTGCTTCTTCTCACAAATTATAACAATATACGTTCTTTATATATTCATGTGAACTATTATTTAGGGCTGTATTACTGATATAACTATTATAATGGATGGAATTGAGAGTTACCATCGTCTTGTGACGTTTATTTATTTAGGATTTTACGAGTTTATGAATGCCATGAGAGGGGAGAGAGTGAAATCATGATTGAAAATAGAAATGGGGGCTATTCAAAATGTAAGCTGTAGCAAAATTAAAGGGCAAAATTAAATGGAGGTTATTCAAAATGTAAACTATAGCAAAATATAAGTTGTAGCAAAATTAAAGGACAAAATGAAGGCTAGATTGCGGATATTCTTACAAAAGCAATAAGAATAGACGTCTCCAAGAAAACACTATGCAAGTTGGGTGTTAAAGATCCGATCACTCAACTTGAAGGGAGTTTAGAAAATAAAGGTTTTATTAATTAAGGTTTTAGAATTAGGGTATGTTTGGCCTAGCTTTTGGAAATCATCTTTTGTTTCCTAAAAGTAATTATGTAGAAACTGTTTCTAGAGAAACACTTTTTAGAAACAGATGTGTTTAGCCTCATATTTTTAAAAAGAGTTTTTGGGAAACAAAAACAATTTGTGTGTTTGGCCCTTTTTTCCTATGTTTATTTAAAATTAGTATTGTTATACGATGAAAAAACATATAGCATACACTAAAAAATAGTCGAGTTAAGTCACAAAGCATCGATTTTAAGAGAAACACCCAAAAACATATAGCATACACTAAAAAATAATCACTATAGTGTTAGAAAAAAAAAATTCAATTACACTAAAGTAATTGAAAATTAAAATAAATTTGAAATTTGACAATTTACTATATAAAAAAACATATCTAAATGTGTTAATAAATTTAAAGATAAAACATATATGAAATTTTGATGTAATTTGATTGTATAATATTCAGTGGCGTAAAATTACTTAATGGTATATGTTTGGCAACTTGGAATTCATTTTCAAATGTTGAATTGGCCCAAATACTATGTTTGGCAAATCTTAAATTTGAAAATGTGAAATTGGGTCAATTCCATAGAATACCAATAACAATGTAAAAGTGGTCAAGTATCAATATTTGCAAATCTAAGTTTATAAGTATCATTTACAATTCTTGAATTTAAATACCAAAATTGAATTCTCTATTTCCAAATGAATTTTATGTTGCCAAACAATACCTAAGATAATTAAGATGTTGGTTTTGATAACAAATGAATAGTCATGCAATGAAGTAGAAGTTGGGAGGAGAAGATACAATTTATAGCTCATCCTCTTGACCCTTGTAGAAGTTGTTTTTAGCTTTTTTTTTTAAAATTGTTCCAATTTCTCAGAAATATAGTGTTTGGCCAAATTTTGGCTTTTCAGTTGTAGAGCTTGTTGTAAAAACTTGTCCAAACACTACCTTAATCATATTATTAAGGAAGTTTGTTAGGAGTTATTTTTTCCGTTATTATCATTTACAAAAAAAAAATAATATTCTCAATCCAAAAATGATTTATATTCTTAATATAAGATTGCTGGAAAATTAAGAAAATTAGAAGTAGTAAACCTACTCATTTCAAGTAAATTTGTTTGATCCTTGTTTATGTATCAAAAATCAATTGATAATATGAACGTTTAACTTTATGAATAGTAATTCATTTTGCACACCTTATAATAGAAACTTGTAGTTTTATGTTTATTAAATTTGATTAGTTTATAAGGGGTAGAATTATTTGATATTGTTTAAAATTATTGGTGAGTTGGTTCACCAAGTAATCAAAACAATGATTAAGAAAATTAATGAAGTATATGAAGCATTGATGAAGTAGTAGACCAAGAGACAAGTAGCAAACAAAGTCAGAACTGCTGAAATACAGGTTGCTCGACCTTTGCTCGATTTAGCGGGGTCAAGCGAATCCTTCCAACCCTGTTTCATGATCTGCTGCTTTACTCTCTATTTTGTTTAATTGCTGCCCCACTTTTGCATTGCTTTCTTTATAAATAATCCTTAATATACTTACCCTTATCAACACCAAAGTCTTATACATTGAGCTCAACCTCTTGTTGTAGTTTTCTCTCTAAATTAACTGTCTCTTTTTATACTAAAATTCCATTGTAATTCTTATCAAGTTTTATAACTCTTCTTTAAACACATAATATAATCCTAGGCTAGATGGTGATGTAGCCCATTGATTGGTGAACCACTTTAATTTTTTGTTTTGATTATTTCTTTATTATAATCATTTATTACATTAGGTGAATAATTTATTGTGCAAGTTTGATCCTTGAGTGAATAATTTATTGTGTAAGTTTGATTTGTTATATTCATTAGGTGAATAGCATACCAAATGTGTCACATGTACTCTTCCCCTTAACACACTAGATGCTTGGTTACACCCCGTCGGAAGACAAGTCAAGTCTATCCGAAGCTAAATGGGCGAGGTTAATGATTAACTACTAAAACTTTTTTAACGGGTCAAGTGTTAGAAAGAATACTAACAAAGGAAGATAAAGTGTTTGAGTGAATACTTTGTACGTACTTCTTCCGTTTCAATTTATTTGCAATATTTGCTTTTTTATGTAGTCCAATGTACTAATTCAATCCTAATTATAAATAAGAAAAAATTATAAAAATTGTATATTAATAATCTTTGTAATGAAATGAATCAAACAATATCTCACTTGACTATATTTTAACCTATAAATTAAAAACTAATCACAAATTAAGAGTGATGAATAAATAGTACCATTTTTACCAATGTTGCAACTAATTTGGATCGGAGGAACTATTACCTAAGAGAACTTTATAAGAATTTTTCCAATATGGTTTATACAAATGACATGTGTGCTTATTTATAGACAAGCCCTTTTAACTACTAAACTTTTAGAATATTCTACATTATTTACAATCTAGAAAGTCTTACATTATTTAAAACATTATTAAATGTTTTTCTTAATCCTTTCTAATATATTCTACGGACTTCTACATTACTCTAGTATATGAAAGATTTGACTAACATGTTTTAGAACGTCCTGAAACATTCTACACTTATCCTGCATCGACATGATATTTCTAGAGTGTTCTAATTTCTATTAGAACATTCAAAACACCATTCAAAACAGTCTAGATATTCCCTCATTTTAAGATGTTTCTACACATTTTCGAAGTATTTTAGTCTCTTCTATAATATTCCGGACCAATATTATTGATATTTAGGGTTTAAAAGGTTGACTTGTAACCTTAAAGAGGCATGTAAATTGCTAATCAATAAGTTTATGTGACGATAATTGATAAATGAAGATAAGGAACCCTAAACATTACCACTTACCCTATTTTTTCTACAAATCAACCATCATAAGTAACAACAATGGCAGCAGATGAAGAAACTCAAACTTGCAAAAATCTACCAAAACTTCTTGCTTCCTTTGTCGACACCTTTGTTGACTTCTCCGTCAGCGGCCTCTTTCTCCCTCCTCCTCCTTCAACTTCTAACTCTGATACACCATTGGACACCTTCTACCCATCACCGGATCGCCTCATTGCTGTCGGAGACATCCATGGAGACTTCGAGAAGTGCAAGCAATCTCTCCTTCTTGCTGGGATTATCGATTCTGCAGGAAACTGGTACGGAGGCTCTTCTACCGTTGTGCAAGTTGGTGACGTCCTAGATCGAGGAAGCGATGAAATTAAAACCCTCTATTTTCTGGAAAGATTGAAACGGCAAGCTGAGAAATCGGGTGGGAAATTCATCACTATGAATGGAAATCACGAGATTATGAACATCGATGGTGATTTCAGATTTATCACAATTGATTCTCTAAAGGAATTTTCAAATTGGGCTTTTTGGTACAATCTAGGTATTTCAATTAAGAAATCGTGTTCTGCATTTATCGATTCACCAAATGATCCATTCTATGGTGTTCCCCTTGAATTCAAGGGTGTCAAAACGGAATTTCATGATGGATTTAGGGCCAGAATTGCAGCTTTACGTCCCAACGGACCAATTAGTACTCGATTTTTGGCCAATAATGTAACAGTTCTTGTAATGGGGGATAATGTATTTGTCCATGGGGGTTTGTTAGCAAGACATGTAAATTATGGGTTAGAGAAGATCAACAAGGAGGTTAGAGATTGGATTAATGGGGTCAGAGATGATTTATGGAGGGATATTGGGAGAGGGAGGAACTCCATTGTTTGGTTGAGAAAATTTTCACATGAATTAGCAGAAAGTTGTGATTGTGAAGCACTTGAGCATGTTCTTGCTACAATTCCTGGAGCAAGGAGGATGATTATGGGGCATACCATTCAAGGGAAAGGGATTAATGGGGCTTGTGAAGGGAAGGCAATAAGGATTGATGTGGGTATGTCAAAAGGGTGTATAAATGGATTGCCTGAGGTTTTAGAGATCTCTAAGAATTCTGATGTAAGGGTTTTGACTGCTAATCCTGCTTATAAGGATGGTTATGGTGCTAGAGGTATGAGAACTGGTAGGAAAGATGGGCTTGGTGTGTTGCTTGAAGATAGACCTAAGCAAGTAGAAGTTAGGGCTTGATGTTTTTGGATGATCTTGAGAATTTTAGTGGTATTTCTCATGGAGGACCAAAGCAAGTAGAATGTAAAGTTTGAATTTTTTACAATTTTAACAATTTACCTGTAATTCATGATTTGTCCGCTATCCTTCACCCCTCAGACTCTGTCTTTTACAAGCTACTAGGCTGTTAACTATGAATATGTAATTCATGATTCTTCTTGTCTATTGTTGTGATCTTGATAATACTTGGTTTGTTGTAGCTCGTCGTTTGTGTTTCTCCCTTGTCACATACTCGTTTCATGATTCGTTGTGTCTATTGATGTGCATGAAAACATGAATGGAACCATTTCAACCCAAATCCCAAGTTGATAGTTTGAGGCTCCTGAATATGTTATATACTCTAATAAAATCGGAAGGTATAGACATAGTTTTCCTATATCGGAGACATGTAGTATATGGCATTGCCATTATTCTACACATCTCTTTCTTTAAGGTGTTGCAAACATATGTTATAAATGGACCTTGTTTGTTTGAGCTTTAGTATATAATCTTCGGGTGATAATTTAGTGCGCGTGTTGTTGGAGATTATATATATAGCTGGGCACACAATCAGCAGAATAGGTCTGCCACTACATCAGCAGCTGATCCAAGTCACTAAACCAAGCTATACAAAATTAGTTACAGTTATTTCGTAACCCACTTTGTATCATAATAGAAAGTTGTTATTGCTCCTGTTCTTTAGTTTCCTTTCTTGATTTTAGTCTTTTCCTATTTTTATAAATAGCTAAGGCTACTCTCTTTTGTAATCAATCAATTCTAATTAATTAAAAGTGAAGTAGTAAGATTGAATGTATCTTCTGTTCTTGTTTTCATTAAATTCAACATGGTATCAGACACCTGAAATTGATCGTACACACCTTGTTCTTCCATCTTTCTTTGTTCTTGCCTTTCTTTCTTCCGCATTTGTTACCTGAGAAATTTTCTTTCCCATGGCTAATCCTCCTTCTACCTCCAATCCTCCTTCTACATCTAATCCCCCTTCTATTTCATCTTCCATTGAACCTACAAACAACCCTGCTAGCATTTACTACCTTCATCCTTCTGATGTGGGTCACATAATTATTACTATTGTCTTCACTGGGTCTGGGTACGGTGATTGAAGAAGGGCGATTGTTCTTGCTCTATATGTTAAGAACAAGTTAACATTTGTTGATGGCGGAACCACCAAACCCTCCAAAGACTCCACTGATCTTCATGCTTGGAAGAGGGTGAATGATGTTATAAGCTGGCTATTATCTTCTCTTGAACCTAGCATTGCCAAAAGTGTACAATGGCACAAGATTGCCAAAGACATATGGGATGAACTTCAAGAACGATATGGGTGTTCTTCTAGTGCTCAATTATATTGCTTACAGGAGGAACTTAGTCAGTTGACCCAAGATTCTACGATGTCCATTGCTGATTTTTACACTAAATTCAAAACCATAAGGGATGAAATTGATCATCTCAATCCCCTACCCACTTGTACATGTGAGGAATGTTCTTGTACCCTTACTCAGAAGTTTTATAAAATTCAACAACACCAAGGACTTACTCAATTTCTTATGACATTGGACCCCAAATACACTCAGGTTCATAGCACTATCCTCATGATGCCTGAGTTGCCCACTATTTAACAAGCATACCAGATTCTGGACTAAGAACAAAGGCACCAAGCACTTGCTAAACTTCATGATTCTCACCATGAATCATTGGCTTTCAATGCTAACAGGAAACCTTACTATGACAAGTCCAAAATCCCTTCAAGATTAGACAAGATGAAGATTTCAGGTTCTAAACGTCCTGGCTCATATTATTGTGACCATTGCAAAGTTTATGGTCATAGTCTTGAATGTTGCTGGAAGGTACATGGGTATACCCCTAACCTCAAACCCAATACTTGGAGGAGACAACATGGGACTGCACATACTCACAAGGGGATTCAGACCCTGAAGATGATACTTTGATCACCACTAAACTTACCCACATTCAATACAAACATCTCCTCAGTATGCTTAACAAAGAGGCCAATCCTTCTCTTGGTGATTCCACAGCTCTCTTGGCAGGTATATCTTGCTTCACTGCCCTTCATGATAGTTCTTGGATTCTTTATAGTGGTGCTTCAGACCACATGACCCATGATCTACACCTTTTTCATTCTTATACTCCTGTCCGTGGCACAAATCATGTTATTACCATTCCAGATGGTAGAAAGGTCCATGTACAATGCGTTGACACTGTCTTACTTAATAATGGTGTTGCATTACAAGACATTTTTTACTTTCCTGATTTCCATTATAACCTTATTTCTAACAGTAAACTTTGTCAAGATCTGTCATGCAAAGTTTTATTCACACACTCTGCTTGTTTTGTTTAAGGCAAGTTGACTCAGACTCCATGGCTTCTTGGTAAAATTGATCATGGCCTTTATCATACTGATTAAAGAGTGCACACATCTTCTTCTACACAAGATTGTACAACTACTTCATCTCAACAACCTGCTCTATCTCAAAAGATTGATCATTGTAATTCTGTTAGTAGCAATAAAAGTGTTTGCAATACAAAATTGTGGCACCTTCGTTTAGGGCATATGCCTATTTCTCATATTAAAAAAATTATTTTCTTCTACATTACATGATGTTCATACTGAACCATTTATTTGTACCATATGTCCTATGGCTAAACAAACAAGATCTTCCTTTACTCCTAGCATCATCAAAAGTTCTAAACCATTGGAACTCATTAATGTTGATATATGGGGGCCTTTCAGATTCCACACTAGGCTACATCATATTGGTTTTATAACCATGGTGGATGATTTCACTAGATTTACGTGGACTTTTCTTATTAAACAAAAGAGTGAATTTCCTCTTCTTATTAAAGAGTTTGTTACCTTGGTTGAACACCAATTTAATGCTAAAGTCAAAACCATAAGGAGTGACAATGCTAAAGAAATCATTGAGGGTGCTGCTTCTTGTTTTTACAAAGACCATGGTATTTTTCTTCAAACCAGTTGTAGAGACACACCCCCAACCAAATGGGGTTGTGGAGAGGAAACATAGGCACCTTCTTGAGGTTGCCAGAGCTCTTTCTTTTCAATCCAAGCTACCTATCTCCTTTTGGGTGATTGTTTGCAGTGTGCCACTTTCCTCATCAATAGAACTTCCACCTCAACTCTTCAAGGTCTTACACCTTATGAACAACTATACAACAAAGCCCCTGAATACACTGTTCTAAGAGCCTTTGGTTGTCTTTCCTATGTCTCTACCCTAAAGCAAGGCAGGCACAAATTTTCCCCTAAAGCTAATAAACATGTTTTTATTGGGTATGCATAGGGATGGTCATGGGGCGGGTCTGGAGCGGGTCTGGCCAGACCCGGACCCGAACCCTTTTATTTTTTTTGGATCCAGACCCGGATTCGGACCCTAAGGGTCCAAAATTTTCAGATCCAGACCGGACCCTACGGATCTGACAGGGTCTAGGGTCCTTAATGGGTCCTTAATGGGTCTTATACAAAGCCTCTTTGATTTGTCAAAACAGAACCTTTTTCGAGTCTTTTTATATTTTTGTAAGCAACTTATTATCGTATTACAAACACTTGTCACAAAAAGTTATCAATCGATACACCAATTTAACAATTCATTTCAATGCCCAGAAACAAATCCATAATTAGTATCACACTCCGTAAACTTCCAAAACCATTAGAATTAAACAATAAACATCATAATTGAAACTTTAACTCAATGCGCAATCAAATTATTTCAGTACCTAAAAACAAACCAAAATTAGAATATCGTCGCCTCCATAATTTCCAAAACCATTAGAATTAAACAATAAAGACTGTAATTAAACTTTAATCTCGGCGAGCAATCAAAGTATTATACATGTACAACAAATGTGCAAATATCATCAAAAATTTTAACAAAAATAAAAAAAAAATAATAATAAAATTTAAAAGTTTAGGGTCCGGGTCTTCACCTTAGGACCCGGACCCGGACCCGTCAAATTTTTTTTGATCCAGACCCGGACCCGGATCCGATGGGTCTAAAAAATTATGACCCAGACCCTTAAAAAGGGGCGGATCTGGGGCGGGTCCAACAGGGTCCTGGACCCATGACCATCCCTAGGTATGCACCTCATCAAAAGGGCTATAAAGTGTATAATCTTGATACCAAGATTGTTTCTGTCTCAAGAGATGTCATTTTCTCTGAAAAACACTTTCCATATCACTATCAACACACTCTTGACACCTCAAAGTCTTTACCTTAGTTTTTTCTACCTACATCTACCTTAGAACCTTGTATCCATGACTATACTGAACCTCTTCTTCCCTTCTCTAAATCCTTTCACCCTATATCTCACATTATTTTTCCCTCTCCATCTCCACAATCCAACATCCCTGCTGTTCCTCAATCCCCCACACTCTCTAATAATACTCCTCATACATCTCCTCTTTCACTTAGAAGATCTCAAAGACCAACCAAACAACCTGCTCACCTTAAGGACTACTACTGTCATGATGTCTTTTACAGATCATTGGTGCAACTTGGTCTCTTTTCAAGACTTATTAAGTTCTCATCAAAACATTTCTCTATAGCTTCAACACCATCTTGAACCAAAGACCTATGCTGAAGTTGTTAACAACCTCATTGGGTTGAAGCCATAATTAAAGAACTTGATGCCCTGGCAGCTAATCACACTTGGTCTCTTGTTGATCTTCCCAAAAATAAAAAGGCTATAGGTTGTAAATGAGTTTTCAAAACCAAGTTGAAAGCAGATAGTACCTTAGAACGCTATAAGGCTAGACTTGTAGCCAAAGGCTACAATCAGAGATATGGTATAGACTTTGAAGAAACTGTTAGCCCTGTTGTCAAAATGACAACAATAAGATGTATGTTAGCTGTTGCTGCTCACCATCATTGGCCCATATACCAATTGGATGTGAATAACACCTTCTTACATGGTGACTTAGCTGAGGAAGTCTTTATAAAAGCTCCTGGGGGTTTACATGTTTTAGATAAGAAAGTGTGTAAATTACACAAATCCCTCTATGGCTTAAAACAAGCATCACGCCAATGGCTTGCCAAGCTTGTACAAGCCTTACAACAACTTAAATTCCAGCAATCTAAACATGATTATTCCTTGTTCATCAATAAGACAGGCACTTATATCACTATTATGGTGGTTTATGT